>NW_027259187.1:0-38474 GCF_045791955.1 Oncorhynchus clarkii lewisi | reverse complement strand
AGTCTACTACTAACTATATATCATGTTTCTTGTACAGCCTAGAGTCTACTACTAACTATATATCATGTTTCTTGTACAGCCTAGTCTACTACTAACTATATATCATGTTTCTTGTACAGCCTAGAGTCTACTACTAACTATATATCATGTTTCTTGTACAGCCTAGTCTACTACTACTAACTATATATCATGTTTCTTGTACAGCCTAGTCTACTACTAACTATATATCATGTTTCTTGTACAGCCTAGTCTACTACTAACTATATATCATGTTTCTTGTACAGCCTAGTCTACTACTAACTATATATCATGTTTCTTGTACAGCCTAGTCTACTACTACTAACTATATATCATGTTTCTTGTACAGCCTAGTCTACTACTACTAACTATATATCATGTTTCTTGTACAGCCTAGTCTACTACTACTAACTATATATCATGTTTCTTGTACAGCCTAGTCTACTACTACTATATATCATGTTTCTTGTACAGCCTAGAGTCTACTACTAACTATATATCATGTTTCTTGTACAGCCTAGTCTACTACTAACTATATATCATGTTTCTTGTACAGCCTAGTCTACTACTACTAACTATATATCATGTTTCTTGTACAGCCTAGTCTACTACTAACTATATATCATGTTTCTTGTACAGCCTAGAGTCTACTACTAACTATATATCATGTTTCTTGTACAGCCTAGTCTACTACTACTAACTATATATCATGTTTCTTGTACAGCCTAGTCTACTACTACTAACTATATATCATGTTTCTTGTACAGCCTAGTCTACTACTAACTATATATCATGTTTCTTGTACAGCCTAGAGTCTACTACTAACTATATATCATGTTTCTTGTACAGCCTAGAGTCTACTACTAACTATATATCATGTTTCTTGTACAGCCTAGTCTACTACTAACTATATATCATGTTTCTTGTACAGCCTAGTCTACTACTAACTATATATCATGTTTCTTGTACAGCCTAGTCTACTACTAACTATATATCATGTTTCTTGTACAGCCTAGAGTCTACTACTACTAACTATATATCATGTTTCTTGTACAGCCTAGAGTCTACTACTACTAACTATATATCATGTTTCTTGTACAGCCTAGAGTCTACTACTAACTATATATCATGTTTCTTGTACAGCCTAGTCTACTACTAACTATATATCATGTTTCTTGTACAGCCTAGAGTCTACTACTACTAACTATATATCATGTTTCTTGTACAGCCTAGAGTCTACTACTACTAACTATATATCATGTTTCTTGTACAGCCTAGAGTCTACTACTAACTATATATCATGTTTCTTGTACAGCCTAGAGTCTACTACTAACTATATATCATGTTTCTTGTACAGCCTAGTCTACTACTAACTATATATCATGTTTCTTGTACAGCCTAGAGTCTACTACTAACTATATATCATGTTTCTTGTACAGCCTAGTCTACTACTAACTATATATCATGTTTCTTGTACAGCCTAGTCTACTACTAACTATATATCATGTTTCTTGTACAGCCTAGTCTACTACTAACTATATATCATGTTTCTTGTACAGCCTAGTCTACTACTAACTATATATCATGTTTCTTGTACAGCCTAGAGTCTACTACTAACTATATATCATGTTTCTTGTACAGCCTAGTCTACTACTAACTATATATCATGTTTCTTGTACAGCCTAGTCTACTACTACTAACTATATATCATGTTTCTTGTACAGCCTAGTCTACTACTAACTATATATCATGTTTCTTGTACAGCCTAGTCTACTACTAACTATATATCATGTTTCTTGTACAGCCTAGTCTACTACTAACTATATATCATGTTTCTTGTACAGCCTAGTCTACTACTAACTATATATCATGTTTCTTGTACAGCCTAGTCTACTACTACTAACTATATATCATGTTTCTTGTACAGCCTAGTCTACTACTACTAACTATATATCATGTTTCTTGTACAGCCTAGTCTACTACTAACTATATATCATGTTTCTTGTACAGCCTAGAGTCTACTACTACTAACTATATATCATGTTTCTTGTACAGCCTAGAGTCTACTACTACTAACTATATATCATGTTTCTTGTACAGCCTAGAGTCTACTACTAACTATATATCATGTTTCTTGTACAGCCTAGAGTCTACTACTAACTATATATCATGTTTCTTGTACAGCCTAGTCTACTACTAACTATATATCATGTTTCTTGTACAGCCTAGAGTCTACTACTAACTATATATCATGTTTCTTGTACAGCCTAGTCTACTACTAACTATATATCATGTTTCTTGTACAGCCTAGTCTACTACTAACTATATATCATGTTTCTTGTACAGCCTAGTCTACTACTAACTATATATCATGTTTCTTGTACAGCCTAGTCTACTACTAACTATATATCATGTTTCTTGTACAGCCTAGAGTCTACTACTAACTATATATCATGTTTCTTGTACAGCCTAGTCTACTACTAACTATATATCATGTTTCTTGTACAGCCTAGTCTACTACTACTAACTATATATCATGTTTCTTGTACAGCCTAGTCTACTACTAACTATATATCATGTTTCTTGTACAGCCTAGTCTACTACTAACTATATATCATGTTTCTTGTACAGCCTAGTCTACTACTAACTATATATCATGTTTCTTGTACAGCCTAGTCTACTACTAACTATATATCATGTTTCTTGTACAGCCTAGAGTCTACTACTAACTATATATCATGTTTCTTGTACAGCCTAGAGTCTACTACTAACTATATATCATGTTTCTTGTACAGCCTAGTCTACTACTACTAACTATATATCATGTTTCTTGTACAGCCTAGTCTACTACTAACTATATATCATGTTTCTTGTACAGCCTAGTCTACTACTACTTACTATATATCATGTTTCTTGTACAGCCTAGAGTCTACTACTAACTATATATCATGTTTCTTGTACAGCCTAGTCTACTACTAACTATATATCATGTTTCTTGTACAGCCTAGTCTACTACTACTAACTATATATCATGTTTCTTGTACAGCCTAGTCTACTACTAACTATATATCATGTTTCTTGTACAGCCTAGAGTCTACTACTAACTATATATCATGTTTCTTGTACAGCCTAGTCTACTACTACTAACTATATATCATGTTTCTTGTACAGCCTAGTCTACTACTACTAACTATATATCATGTTTCTTGTACAGCCTAGTCTACTACTAACTATATATCATGTTTCTTGTACAGCCTAGAGTCTACTACTAACTATATATCATGTTTCTTGTACAGCCTAGAGTCTACTACTAACTATATATCATGTTTCTTGTACAGCCTAGTCTACTACTAACTATATATCATGTTTCTTGTACAGCCTAGTCTACTACTAACTATATATCATGTTTCTTGTACAGCCTAGTCTACTACTAACTATATATCATGTTTCTTGTACAGCCTAGAGTCTACTACTACTAACTATATATCATGTTTCTTGTACAGCCTAGAGTCTACTACTACTAACTATATATCATGTTTCTTGTACAGCCTAGAGTCTACTACTAACTATATATCATGTTTCTTGTACAGCCTAGTCTACTACTAACTATATATCATGTTTCTTGTACAGCCTAGAGTCTACTACTACTAACTATATATCATGTTTCTTGTACAGCCTAGAGTCTACTACTACTAACTATATATCATGTTTCTTGTACAGCCTAGAGTCTACTACTAACTATATATCATGTTTCTTGTACAGCCTAGAGTCTACTACTAACTATATATCATGTTTCTTGTACAGCCTAGTCTACTACTAACTATATATCATGTTTCTTGTACAGCCTAGAGTCTACTACTAACTATATATCATGTTTCTTGTACAGCCTAGTCTACTACTAACTATATATCATGTTTCTTGTACAGCCTAGTCTACTACTAACTATATATCATGTTTCTTGTACAGCCTAGTCTACTACTAACTATATATCATGTTTCTTGTACAGCCTAGTCTACTACTAACTATATATCATGTTTCTTGTACAGCCTAGAGTCTACTACTAACTATATATCATGTTTCTTGTACAGCCTAGTCTACTACTAACTATATATCATGTTTCTTGTACAGCCTAGTCTACTACTACTAACTATATATCATGTTTCTTGTACAGCCTAGTCTACTACTAACTATATATCATGTTTCTTGTACAGCCTAGTCTACTACTAACTATATATCATGTTTCTTGTACAGCCTAGTCTACTACTAACTATATATCATGTTTCTTGTACAGCCTAGTCTACTACTAACTATATATCATGTTTCTTGTACAGCCTAGTCTACTACTACTAACTATATATCATGTTTCTTGTACAGCCTAGTCTACTACTACTAACTATATATCATGTTTCTTGTACAGCCTAGTCTACTACTAACTATATATCATGTTTCTTGTACAGCCTAGAGTCTACTACTACTAACTATATATCATGTTTCTTGTACAGCCTAGAGTCTACTACTACTAACTATATATCATGTTTCTTGTACAGCCTAGAGTCTACTACTAACTATATATCATGTTTCTTGTACAGCCTAGAGTCTACTACTAACTATATATCATGTTTCTTGTACAGCCTAGTCTACTACTAACTATATATCATGTTTCTTGTACAGCCTAGAGTCTACTACTAACTATATATCATGTTTCTTGTACAGCCTAGTCTACTACTAACTATATATCATGTTTCTTGTACAGCCTAGTCTACTACTAACTATATATCATGTTTCTTGTACAGCCTAGTCTACTACTAACTATATATCATGTTTCTTGTACAGCCTAGTCTACTACTAACTATATATCATGTTTCTTGTACAGCCTAGAGTCTACTACTAACTATATATCATGTTTCTTGTACAGCCTAGTCTACTACTAACTATATATCATGTTTCTTGTACAGCCTAGTCTACTACTACTAACTATATATCATGTTTCTTGTACAGCCTAGTCTACTACTAACTATATATCATGTTTCTTGTACAGCCTAGTCTACTACTAACTATATATCATGTTTCTTGTACAGCCTAGTCTACTACTAACTATATATCATGTTTCTTGTACAGCCTAGTCTACTACTAACTATATATCATGTTTCTTGTACAGCCTAGAGTCTACTACTAACTATATATCATGTTTCTTGTACAGCCTAGAGTCTACTACTAACTATATATCATGTTTCTTGTACAGCCTAGTCTACTACTACTAACTATATATCATGTTTCTTGTACAGCCTAGTCTACTACTAACTATATATCATGTTTCTTGTACAGCCTAGTCTACTACTACTTACTATATATCATGTTTCTTGTACAGCCTAGAGTCTACTACTAACTATATATCATGTTTCTTGTACAGCCTAGAGTCTACTACTAACTATATATCATGTTTCTTGTACAGCCTAGTCTACTACTACTAACTATATATCATGTTTCTTGTACAGCCTAGTCTACTACTAACTATATATCATGTTTCTTGTACAGCCTAGTCTACTACTACTTACTATATATCATGTTTCTTGTACAGCCTAGTCTACTACTACTTACTATATATCATGTTTCTTGTACAGCCTAGAGTCTACTACTAACTATATATCATGTTTCTTGTACAGCCTAGAGTCTACTACTAACTATATATCATGTTTCTTGTACAGCCTAGAGTCTACTACTAACTATATATCATGTTTCTTGTACAGCCTAGAGTCTACTACTAACTATATATCATGTTTCTTGTACAGCCTAGTCTACTACTAACTATATATCATGTTTCTTGTACAGCCTAGAGTCTACTACTAACTATATATCATGTTTCTTGTACAGCCTAGAGTCTACTACTAACTATATATCATGTTTCTTGTACAGCCTAGAGTCTACTACTAACTATATATCATGTTTCTTGTACAGCCTAGTCTACTACTACTAACTATATATCATGTTTCTTGTACAGCCTAGTCTACTACTAACTATATATCATGTTTCTTGTACAGCCTAGTCTACTACTACTAACTATATATCATGTTTCTTGTACAGCCTAGAGTCTACTACTAACTATATATCATGTTTCTTGTACAGCCTAGAGTCTACTACTAACTATATATCATGTTTCTTGTACAGCCTAGTCTACTACTACTAACTATATATCATGTTTCTTGTACAGCCTAGTCTACTACTAACTATATATCATGTTTCTTGTACAGCCTAGTCTACTACTACTTACTATATATCATGTTTCTTGTACAGCCTAGTCTACTACTACTAACTATATATCATGTTTCTTGTACAGCCTAGAGTCTACTACTAACTATATATCATGTTTCTTGTACAGCCTAGAGTCTACTACTAACTATATATCATGTTTCTTGTACAGCCTAGAGTCTACTACTAACTATATATCATGTTTCTTGTACAGCCTAGTCTACTACTAACTATATATCATGTTTCTTGTACAGCCTAGAGTCTACTACTAACTATATATCATGTTTCTTGTACAGCCTAGTCTACTACTAACTATATATCATGTTTCTTGTACAGCCTAGTCTACTACTAACTATATATCATGTTTCTTGTACAGCCTAGTCTACTACTAACTATATATCATGTTTCTTGTACAGCCTAGTCTACTACTAACTATATATCATGTTTCTTGTACAGCCTAGAGTCTACTACTAACTATATATCATGTTTCTTGTACAGCCTAGAGTCTACTACTAACTATATATCATGTTTCTTGTACAGCCTAGAGTCTACTACTAACTATATATCATGTTTCTTGTACAGCCTAGAGTCTACTACTAACTATATATCATGTTTCTTGTACAGCCTAGAGTCTACTACTAACTATATATCATGTTTCTTGTACAGCCTAGAGTCTACTACTAACTATATATCATGTTTCTTGTACAGCCTAGAGTCTACTACTAACTATATATCATGTTTCTTGTACAGCCTAGAGTCTACTACTAACTATATATCATGTTTCTTGTACAGCCTAGTCTACTACTAACTATATATCATGTTTCTTGTACAGCCTAGAGTCTACTACTAACTATATATCATGTTTCTTGTACAGCCTAGTCTACTACTAACTATATATCATGTTTCTTGTACAGCCTAGAGTCTACTACTAACTATATATCATGTTTCTTGTACAGCCTAGAGTCTACTACTAACTATATATCATGTTTCTTGTACAGCCTAGAGTCTACTACTAACTATATATCATGTTTCTTGTACAGCCTAGAGTCTACTACTAACTATATATCATGTTTCTTGTACAGCCTAGTCTACTACTAACTATATATCATGTTTCTTGTACAGCCTAGAGTCTACTACTAACTATATATCATGTTTCTTGTACAGCCTAGTCTACTACTAACTATATATCATGTTTCTTGTACAGCCTAGTCTACTACTACTAACTATATATCATGTTTCTTGTACAGCCTAGTCTACTACTAACTATATATCATGTTTCTTGTACAGCCTAGAGTCTACTACTAACTATATATCATGTTTCTTGTACAGCCTAGTCTACTACTAACTATATATCATGTTTCTTGTACAGCCTAGTCTACTACTAACTATATATCATGTTTCTTGTACAGCCTAGTCTACTACTACTAACTATATATCATGTTTCTTGTACAGCCTAGAGTCTACTACTAACTATATATCATGTTTCTTGTACAGCCTAGAGTCTACTACTAACTATATATCATGTTTCTTGTACAGCCTAGTCTACTACTACTAACTATATATCATGTTTCTTGTACAGCCTAGTCTACTACTAACTATATATCATGTTTCTTGTACAGCCTAGTCTACTACTACTTACTATATATCATGTTTCTTGTACAGCCTAGAGTCTACTACTAACTATATATCATGTTTCTTGTACAGCCTAGAGTCTACTACTAACTATATATCATGTTTCTTGTACAGCCTAGTCTACTACTACTAACTATATATCATGTTTCTTGTACAGCCTAGTCTACTACTAACTATATATCATGTTTCTTGTACAGCCTAGTCTACTACTACTTACTATATATCATGTTTCTTGTACAGCCTAGTCTACTACTACTTACTATATATCATGTTTCTTGTACAGCCTAGAGTCTACTACTAACTATATATCATGTTTCTTGTACAGCCTAGAGTCTACTACTAACTATATATCATGTTTCTTGTACAGCCTAGAGTCTACTACTAACTATATATCATGTTTCTTGTACAGCCTAGAGTCTACTACTAACTATATATCATGTTTCTTGTACAGCCTAGTCTACTACTAACTATATATCATGTTTCTTGTACAGCCTAGAGTCTACTACTAACTATATATCATGTTTCTTGTACAGCCTAGTCTACTACTAACTATATATCATGTTTCTTGTACAGCCTAGTCTACTACTAACTATATATCATGTTTCTTGTACAGCCTAGTCTACTACTAACTATATATCATGTTTCTTGTACAGCCTAGTCTACTACTAACTATATATCATGTTTCTTGTACAGCCTAGAGTCTACTACTAACTATATATCATGTTTCTTGTACAGCCTAGAGTCTACTACTAACTATATATCATGTTTCTTGTACAGCCTAGAGTCTACTACTAACTATATATCATGTTTCTTGTACAGCCTAGAGTCTACTACAAACTATATATCATGTTTCTTGTACAGCCTAGAGTCTACTACTAACTATATATCATGTTTCTTGTACAGCCTAGAGTCTACTACTAACTATATATCATGTTTCTTGTACAGCCTAGAGTCTACTACTAACTATATATCATGTTTCTTGTACAGCCTAGAGTCTACTACTAACTATATATCATGTTTCTTGTACAGCCTAGTCTACTACTACTAACTATATATCATGTTTCTTGTACAGCCTAGTCTACTACTAACTATATATCATGTTTCTTGTACAGCCTAGTCTACTACTAACTATATATCATGTTTCTTGTACAGCCTAGTCTACTACTAACTATATATCATGTTTCTTGTACAGCCTAGTCTACTACTAACTATATATCATGTTTCTTGTACAGCCTAGTCTACTACTACTAACTATATATCATGTTTCTTGTACAGCCTAGAGTCTACTACTAACTATATATCATGTTTCTTGTACAGCCTAGTCTACTACTACTAACTATATATCATGTTTCTTGTACAGCCTAGTCTACTACTAACTATATATCATGTTTCTTGTACAGCCTAGTCTACTACTACTTACTATATATCATGTTTCTTGTACAGCCTAGTCTACTACTAACTATATATCATGTTTCTTGTACAGCCTAGTCTACTACTAACTATATATCATGTTTCTTGTACAGCCTAGTCTACTACTACTAACTATATATCATGTTTCTTGTACAGCCTAGAGTCTACTACTAACTATATATCATGTTTCTTGTACAGCCTAGAGTCTACTACTAACTATATATCATGTTTCTTGTACAGCCTAGAGTCTACTACTAACTATATATCATGTTTCTTGTACAGCCTAGTCTACTACTAACTATATATCATGTTTCTTGTACAGCCTAGAGTCTACTACTAACTATATATCATGTTTCTTGTACAGCCTAGTCTACTACTAACTATATATCATGTTTCTTGTACAGCCTAGAGTCTACTACTAACTATATATCATGTTTCTTGTACAGCCTAGAGTCTACTACTAACTATATATCATGTTTCTTGTACAGCCTAGAGTCTACTACTAACTATATATCATGTTTCTTGTACAGCCTAGTCTACTACTACTAACTATATATCATGTTTCTTGTACAGCCTAGTCTACTACTAACTATATATCATGTTTCTTGTACAGCCTAGTCTACTACTAACTATATATCATGTTTCTTGTACAGCCTAGTCTACTACTAACTATATATCATGTTTCTTGTACAGCAGGATGTCTGCAGGTTTAATGTTTTTCCTTTCAAATAGGACCTAGACAATCAGGTGAGGGGAGAACAGGGGTGGAGGGAACACCCGCAGACACTCGTCCCTCCGTGGAATGAGTTTGACACGTGGCCCTGCGTGGAATGAGTTTGACACGTGGTCTAGAGTCTACTAACTGTGTCATCAGCCATAACCCTGTCATTCACATCAGCAATGCCATTTTCTCAAGCTGAGCACCATTTATCCCGGACACACAGCCAACCCTGATGGAACATCCTGGAAAAACTCCCTAAATCACTGCAGTGGACGTGGATGTATGTCAAGATGTTGACATGCTGCAACACCCTGTTTTCTCAACAGCAGGAACTCGATGGCGGTGTTTGACATCCGTTTGAACTGGGATGTTATATAGACCTCACATAGCAGCAGCTACTCTTCCTGGGGTCCAACACGAAACATGAAACATGACATAATACAGAACATTAATAGACAAGAACAGCTCAAGGACAGAACTATATCAATTTACAAAAGGCACATGTAGCCTACATATCAGTAGATACACACAGGCTATCTAGGTCAAATAGGGGAGAGGCGGTGCCGTGAGGTGTTGCTTTATCTGCATGCAGAGCCTTGGTCTGTTTCGGACCAAACCAACATCTTGGGTAATGGATGGTTTTAATCTGGAGTCTTATGAGAAGGAGACACTCGAACAGAAAGCATAGACTATGTATCTAGCCAATATCCACAGACAGGTAGGTAGAGACAGGATACTTTCCTGACCACATGACCTGATGAATAAACACTGTTTCTTAGTTTAACTCAGGGCTCTAGTTAAAAGCTGTTTGAGGTTTTTCCTGGACATGTCACATGGAATACCCCTGGCTCTATTCATGGGGCAGTGCAAGGGAGAGGATATGAGACCCCATTTACACTCGGTAATAACATGCGTCTTGTATTATCTGGTTGCAATCATCTGATCACATGTCAGAGCATTTACACATGGTATTGATTAAATGGACTGAGTGCGGTTGGCCCACCTTGTATCGCTTCTTGCAGCCAGGCACAGGGCAGGCGAAGGGTTTCTCCTCTCCTCCATTCATACACATGGAGCTGAGGATAGACTCTGAGCTGATGGCACTCTCTGTGGTCCAGGACTCACCACTGTCTGACTCCTCATAGTCCACCTCCTCTTCATCATACTCACTGCCTGGAGGGGAGAAACACACACACACACAGACACACACAACACCCATCACAATATGATTTGTCATAAAAACGTGCCTACTGCCGTCCATAAACAATTAGAGTAATACTCCTATTTCAGCAACTCCAGTACTCTGCTCTGATTCAAGCACAGTTAATGACTAAGGCTGAGTCCCATATGGTACCTTATTCCCTATATAGTGCATTAGTTTTGACCAGGGCCCATAAGGCCCATAGTGCACTATAATAGACTGCCATTCGGGACGTATCCTATGACTGGCATGGGCATCCTAGCCTCAAGGGTTTTGGACCGGCTGATGAGACAGATTCAGACTCAAGCCTTCCACATGTGTTCTGGCTGTAGGGTTCCCACAGGGTTCTACTGTTGCCTTATTACTGAGCCCAAGTTTGTGGAGAGACTGAAAAAAATGCTGTTTTGTGGGAAAGAATTTAGCCCGTTTCACAAGGTCCCAGGGTTAAGGCAATGCAAAATAAGATTTGGCTCCACAACCACAAGAACCAAAGAGACCAAGGAGCAGCAACTAGGAGAGAAAAACCCAGCACATCTTACTAAGTGGCAACATGGGAAAGACACAAACAAAGAACACAAGTAAGTAAATACCATGGCAACTTAAAATGATGAGATTCTGATTAAATAAGCCCTGTACCTTCCCTGTGTATGACTATACCAACTGACTGTGAGAGTCAACCCTCTATGCTTCTCTAAGGACCCTGCTGTGAGACATTACAGCGCCCATCTTCCCTGAATTACCTCCATGTCTTCTCCTGAAACTTAAGAGGCATTTCCTGATCCACACTAAAATATGGGACAAGGAAGTGACATAATCCACATTACATAAACTACTGACGCCTGCCTCCTAGATGACGGTGCTGTACTCTGTTGTCACGGTAACCTACCTGTAGGAGTGCTGCTACGGAAGGAGGAGGAGGGTGTGATGGGAGGGGTGAGGTTCCCACTGCTGCGTCTGGGAGGAGTGGAGACGTCACTGCTACGAGGCAGACTGCCTGTCAGAGACTGAGACAGCTTGGGGTGCACCTTCCTCTTCAGCCTCTCAGGCTGCTCCCGACGCGCTGCCTCTGTCATAAACCTGGGCAAGGGAGGGGCCAGAGAGAGAGGGATGAGGACACACAACCACACATCATATATGACCGACTCGGTTTGCGGCCACAAGGCTGTGCTAGCCTGCTGAGCTAAAGCCTAGCTGTTAGCTCAGGGAGTTAACATAAGTCGGATCTTAGGCAAGATTAGTCTCATCATGCCAGCGTGGTTGTTCACAGAACCTCCTCCGTTACAAACGTATATCGCTGAAGTAACTGTACAACAACATGTGCTCTGAGTCTATCATTCATTGAAACCACTCCCATGTTTAACAGTAGGCCTATATATCTAACCAAACTTCATGTTTAACAGAAGGCCTATATATCTAACCAAACTTCATGTTTAACAGAAGGCCTATATCTCTGACCAAACTTCATGTTTAACAGTAGGCCTATATCTCTAACCAAACTTCATGTTTAACAGAAGGCCTATATCTCTGACCAAACTTCATGTTTAACAGTAGGCCTATATCTCTAACCAAACGTCATGTTTAACAGTAGGTCTATATCTCTAACCAAACTTCATGTTTAACAGTAGGCCTATATCTCTAACCAAACTTCATGTTTAACAGTAGGCCTATATATCTAACCAAACTTCATGTTTAACAGAAGGCCTATATCTCTGACCAAACTAAATGTTTAACAGAAGGCCTATATCTCTGACCAAACTTCATGTTTAACAGAAGGCCTATATCTCTGACCAAACTTCATGTTTAACAGAAGGCCTATATCTCTGACCAAACTAAATGTTTAACAGTAGGCCTATATCTAACCAAACTTCATGTTTAACAGAAGGCCTATATCTCTGACCAAACTTCATGTTTAACAGTAGGCCTAGATCTCTAACCAAACTTCATGTTTAACAGAAGGCCTATATCTCTGACCAAACTTCATGTTTAACAGTAGGCCTATATCTCTGACCAAACTAAATGTTTAACAGTAGGCCTATATCTAACCAAACTTCATGTTTAACAGAAGGCCTATATCTCTGACCAAACTTCATGTTTAACAGTAGGCCTAGATCTCTAACCAAACTTCATGTTTAACAGAAGGCCTATATCTCTGACCAAACTTCATGTTTAACAGTAGGCATATATCTCTAACCAAACTTCATGTTTAACAGTAGGCCTATATCTCTAACCAAACTTCATGTTTAACAGAAGGCCTATATCTCTGACCAAACGTCATGTTTAACAGAAGGCCTATATCTCTGACCAAACTTCATGTTTAACAGAAGGCCTATATCTCTGACCAAACTTCATGTTTAACAGAAGGCCTATATCTCTGACCAAACTAAATGTTTAACAGTAGGCCTATATATCTAACCAAACTTCATGTTTAACAGTAGGCCTATATCTCTGACCAAACGTCATGTTTAACAGAAGGCCTATATCTCTGACCAAACGTCATGTTTAACAGAAGGCCTATATCTCTGACCAAACTAAATGTTTAACAGAAGGCCTATATCTCTAACCAAACATTGTTACATTGTAAAGTATTCTGTAAACTTAAGTCATAAAAATGAACTGTTCACACAGACACTGTTAAAGCAGAAGTGAAATGAACAGATGAAATGTGAAACCACATCAGATGTGTCTAAAGACAGGGAGACAGACAGCGGTAGCCAGCCCCTTTATTACACAGTTACACTGCTGCCTCAGAGTGCCTCAGCCCTTTTAAACCTCTTTGATATGGTGATTGAATGGAGAACTGGGATGAGATTGAAATGTCATCTTGGTCTAGTAATGTAGGACCCAGGGCTATATAACATCCTATTACCCAACGCTAACACAATTAAACTGACTTATCCACCAGATGAGGCTGACTGCTGCTAGATGGAAGTTGCTAGTGGAACTAAGATACACACACACACACACACACAGAGCAGATTCCCTTGGAAGCTGAAGTGCATGGCCCTATGAAACGACATCAGTTCACTGCTAAAAGCTTTTCTTCCTCCACTGTCCCGGTCCCCTTACTGGGCTCCAACCAGAGGTATTCTGATCACAAACACACGTGGCCGCCCTTCTTGACAACGCACCAACCAGTTGTGCTATAGAAAAGGATCCTAATGGATAGCACCATTGGTGACATTTCAGGCTAGCTGTTGAGCTGAAGGCATGTTCTTACCTCTACTGTTACATGGACTTAGACCTTAAACACAAACCTCCACACGGTCATACTGACATAAGTAACCATTTCATCTATTTACTAATGACATTTGGTCCTTCATGCCTTTTCTGGCCAGAGTTAGGACAGTTTCAACTGAACCATAAGAATAGCGTTCATTAGGGATTTCAGAACCATGATCCTTTCAGACATGGTTCAAGGTCTGATTGGTAAATACACTGAACAAATAGTCTTCAGGAGTATTTCTGTCTGTAATAAAGCCCTTTTATGGGGGAAAACTCATTCTGATTGGCTGGGCCTGGGTCCCCATTGGGTGGGTCTGGCTCCCAAGTGGGTGGGCCTACCCATGGCTGCGCCCCTGCCCAGTCACGTAAAGTCCATAGATTAGGGCCTCATTTAGTTATTTAAATGGACTGATTTTCTTTAATGAACTGTAACTCAGCAACATCTTTGAAATTGTTGTATTCAGATTTTTGTTAAGTAGGGTTAGGGGTTAGGGGTTAGGGGTTAGGGGTTAGGGTTAGGGTTGGGGTTGGGGTTGGGGTTAAGGGTTAGGGGTTAGGGGTTAGGGTTAGGGGTTAGGGGTTAGGGGTTAGGGTTAGCGTTAGGGTTAGGGTTAGGCTAGTAGCCTGCTCACCTGTTGATGTAGCTGAGGGCAACATAGGTGGGCTGCTGCTGCTCCTGCTTCTCCAACTGACGAGGATCTGTGTCTGACGAGAGACAGAGGTGGAGAGAGAGGTGGAGAGAGAGGTTAGCCTAATCATATAACAACAGATATGACACACACAAAGGTGCCACTGCACAGTCTTCCTAACAATTGCATGTGGTCAAGAGGGGTAGGAGTGGTTGTGTGTGTCACTCTCACCAAAACAACAGTAGCTAGCTAGTGTGATGATGTCATGGGCGCTGTCTAGACTAGTCGTCGTCCTCAAGCTAAGCACCGCTGGAGATCGTCCACAAACCACCTCGTATCCAAACCCCTCTCTCACATCTCATCAACAAACTAGATAAATGAGCTGTTTATTAAAAACTCACAACAAAGAAGGCTGGTCTAATCTAGGCTATACAACGTATTTAATGAAGTCTTCCATGATACTGGCTGGCACTGGCTTTCTCATAAGTCTTCTGATCTGATTCTACTTTAACTACGCAGACTCTTCCTTACTGCAGACACCATATTGCCCATAGTACCAGACAACACTCCACACACACTGTGCTTTCCCATGCTGTGCTCCAGACATTTGGCTTGGCTCTGCAGTGCTGCCAAACAATGGACAACCTCCCTCCCTCCATCGCTCTCTCTCTCTCTCTCTCCCTCCATCTCTCCCTCCACACCCTGAGGTGAACCAGGCCCAACTTCAAACAGCCTCCCCACTGCCATGCCATGTGGGAGTGGGGAGATGCCCCATAAAACCACCCAGTGTCTGCCACTCACCAGCTGTGCCTGCCTGCCTACCTAGTGCCTGCCTCTGCCTGGTCTGGGCTATGGGAAAGTGCTGCCCCCCCGTGGCCAAGAAGAGAAACACTGGCAGCATGTGGCCCCAAGGGTCAAAGGTTATATCCCAAATGGCACTCTATTCAGTATATCGTGCACTACTTTTGACCAGGGCCCATAGGGCTCAGCCTATAGGCCATTTGGAACACAGCCAAGCAACCACAGCCTTTAGGGGAAGGGCTCTTCAAAACTACAGGAGTGCCACTAGTGTGTGGGCAGGCTTTTGCTCCAGCCCTGCCCTAAACAACCCGATTCAGAGTGTATCAATATAATGACACTGCGTATGGTGTTCGCCTCGCTGGCATATCTAAATCAATAGATAAGCTAAGTGCAGTTTGAGGGTCTTTAGATCATCAAGCCTTTCCCATGTTCAAGTAAACGAGCAAAGCGAGTAGCAACATGTTATGTGTGTGTACCAAAACACACCCTGGTATCCGCCTGAGGTCACACTGACTTATTCTTATAAAGCAGAAGCACCCCGTGAATGTCTTCAAAGCTCTCCCACTGAGGTGTTGCCCCAGATTTACACTAGATCTGACCTGTGACCCCTCATAAAAACCACTTCTGCAGCTTTTCCGGAGAGCGTTCACTTTTGGTGGGTTCAACATAGAGATCTTATTCAATTAAGTGTTCTTTATGTAATTCTAGGGGGCCCAATGTTGTCCATGGACAACACTAGCTAGGTACACACACACGGTGTACGTGTTATCTGCACCAAAACACACCCTAGTACCTTCGCCCCATCTTCCCATCTGAGGTCCTGCGGCCTGTGTGTGCAGAATGGTGAAAGTGGACAGTGGGTCTGGTCAGAGGAGTTGGGCTGTGTGGATGGACATAGCGGCAAGAGTACAACGCTCCCTCTAACACACTCATGGACGCATGCAAACACGCACGCATGCACACACACGGTGTTCACACACACACGGTGTTCACACACACACACACACACACACACAGTGTTCACACACACACACACACAGTGTTCACACACACACACACACAGTGTTCACACACACACAGTTCACACACACACACAGTGTTCACACACACACACACACAGTGTTCACACACACACACACACACAGTGTTCACACACACACACACACGGTGTTCACACACACACACACACGGTGTTCACACACACGGTGTTCACACACACACACACACGGTGTTCACACACACACACACACGGTGTTCACACACACACACACACACACACACACACACACACACACACACACACACACACACACACACACACACACACACACACACACACACACACACACACACACACACACACACACACACACACACACACACACACACACACGTCAAAGCCGTGTTGGGGTAATGGCTGACAGATGCACCACCAGTCTCAGTAGGAAACCTTCTTCACTGCCGTGATTCGCTCCGTCCTCTAATAAATCCTATAGGCTAGGCTATAGGTCTCTTAACGCTGGCCTTTATGTTCATTCAGAGTAGGCTGAAGTGTTAATCAGACACCATTATCCAGAGTGACTTACAGACAGTACATTCAACTAAGCCTATGTTGTTTAGTAGGGAAAAACAAACACATATCCCAGTTACTCATTCAGGTGTGGAGCTGTCAAATTCAGCTGTGGAGCCGTCACATTCAGGTGTGGAGCCGTCACATTCAGCTGTGGAGCCGTCACATTCAGCTGTGGAGCCGTCAAATTCAGCTGTGGAGCCGTCACATTCAGCTGTGGAGCCGTCACATTCAGCTGTGGAGCCGTCACATTCAGCTGTGGAGCCGTCACATTCAGCTGTGGAGCCGTCACATTCAGCTGTGGAGCCGTCACATTCAGCTGTGGAGCCGTCACATTCAGCTGTGGAGCCGTCACATTCAGCTGTGGAGCCGTCACATTCAGCTGTGGAGCCGTCACATTCAGCTGTGGAGCCGTCACATTCAGCTGTGGAGCCGTCACATTCAGGTGTGGAGCCGTCACATTCAGCTGTGGAGCCGTCAAATTCAGCTGTGGAGCTGTCAAATTCAGCTGTGGAGCCGTCAAATTCAGCTGTGGAGCCGTCACATTCAGGTGAGGAGCCGTCACATTCAGCTGCGGAGCCGTCACATTCAGCTGCGGAGCCGTCACATTCAGCTGCGGAGCCGTCACATTCAGCTGCGGAGCCGTCACATTCAGCTGTGGAGCCGTCACATTCAGCTGTGGAGCTGTCAAATTCAGCTGTGGAGCTGTCAAATTCAGCTGTGGAGCCATCACATTCAGCTGCGGAGCAAGCCGTCACATTCAGCTGCGGAGCGAGCCGTCACATTCAGCTGCGGAGCGAGCCGTCACATTCAGCTGCGGAGCGAGCCGTCACATTCAGCTGCGGAGCGAGCCGTCACATTCAGCTGCGGAGCGAGCCGTCACATTCAGCTGCGGAGCGAGCCGTCACATTCAGCTGCGGAGCGAGCCGTCACATTCAGCTGCGGAGCCGTCACATTCAGCTGCGGAGCGAGCCGTCACATTCAGCTGCGGAGCAGTCACATTCAGCTGCGGAGCAGTCACATTCAGCTGCGGAGCAGTCACATTCAGCTGCGGAGCGAGCCGTCACATTCAGCTGTGGAGCCATCACATTCAGCTGCGGAGCGAGCCGTCACATTCAGCTGCGGAGCGAGCCGTCACATTCAGCTGCGGAGCCGTCACATTCAGCTGCGGAGCCGTCACATTCAGCTGCGGAGCCGTCACATTCAGCTGTGGAGCTGAAACCAAACATTGCACATCACTGTAGATGTGAAATGAGGCTGGCCATGCAGCCTGAAGCTGTAAATTAACACCACCTCTCCATTAAAAGAGAATAGAGATGATATTACCACTATACTACCACTCCCACTATACTACCACTATACTACCACTATTCAACAAAATGGCGCCGGAAGAAATGGCAGCAGTTTTACGGGCGGCCAACCAATTGTGCTATTATGTGTTTTTTTTTCGAGTTATTTGTAACTTATTTTGTACATAATGTTTCTGCAACCATATCTTACAGCAAAAAAGATCTTCTGGATATCAGGACAGCGATCACTCACCTCGGATTAGACAAAGATTTTTTCTACAACAAAGAAGACATTCTCCAAACACACCACAGAACCGACATCCCCCAAACACACCACAGAACCGACATCCCCCAAACACACCACAGAACCGACATCTCCGTTATTTGCAAGAGGAAGCGACGCAGGTACAGAGGACAAAGATCCGGATGCCTGGTCAGGACCTGGAGAAGGCGACTGGGAAAGCTGCCGTTACCGTCAATACTACTCGCCAACGTGCAATCATTGGACAATAAACTAGAAGAGGTACAATCACGAATATCCTACCAACGGGACATCAAAAACTGTAATATCCTATGTTTCACGGAATCGTGGCTGAATGACGACATGGATATTTAGCTAGCGGGATATACGCTGCACCGGCAAGATAGAACAGCACACTCCGGTAAGACGAGGGGGGAGGGGGGGTCTGTGCATATTTGTAAACAACAGCTGGTGCACAAAATCTAAGGAAGTCTCTAGTTTGCTCGCCTGAAGTAGAGTATTGCAGAACACACTACTTGCCTAGAGAGTTAACAGATTTACTTTTCGTGGCTGTTTATTTACCACCACAGACAGATGCTGGCACTAAGACCGCACTCAGTCAGCTGTATAAGGAAATAAGTCACCCAGAGGCGGCGCTCCTAGTGGCCGGAGACTAATGCAGGGAAACTTAAATCAGTTCTACCAAATTTCTATCAACATGTTAAATGTGCAACCAGAGAGGAAAAAAATGTAGATCACCTGTACTCCACACACAGAGACACGTACAAAGCTCTCCTTCGCCCTCCATTTGGTAAATCCGACCACAAGTCTATCCTCCTGATTCCTGCTTACAAGCAAAAATGAAAGCAGGGAGGACCAGTGACTCGGTCTATAAAAAAAGTGGTCTGATGAAGCAGATGCTAAACTACAGGACTGTTTTGCTTTCACAGACTGGAACATGTTCCGGGATTCTTCCGATAGCATTGAGGAGTACACCACATCAGTCACTGGCTTTATCAATCAATAAGTGCATCGAGGACGTCGTCCCCACAGTGACTGTACGTACATACCCCAACCAGAAGCCATGGATTACAGGCAACATTGGCACTGAGCTAAAGGGTAGAGCTGCCGCTTTCAAGGTGCGGGACCCTAACCCGGAAGCTTACAAGAAATCCTGCGACGAACCATCAAACATGCAAAGCTTCAATACAGGGCTAAGATTGAATCATACTACACCGACGCTCGTCTTATATGGCAGGGCTTGAAAACTATTACAGACACAAAGGGAAGCACAGCTGCGAGCTGCCCAGAGACACGAGCCTACCAGACGAGCTAAATCACTTCTATGCTCGCTACGAGGCAAGCAACACTGAGGCATGCATGAGAGCATCAGCTGTTCCGGACGACTGTGTGATCACGCTCTCCGTAGCCGATGTGAGTAAGACCTTTAAACAGGTCAACATACACAAGGCTGCAGGGCCAGACGGATTACCAGGACGTGTGCTCCGGGCATGTGCTGACCAACTGGCAGTTGTCTTCACTGACATTTTCAACATGTCCCTGATTGAGTCCGTAATACCAACATGTTTCAAGCAGACCACCATAGTCCCTGTGCCCAAGAACACAAATGACTACCGGCCTAAAGGACTACTGACAGTTTTTACTACCACTATTCATTCACTACCACTATAATACCACTACCACTATACTATCCCTATACTTCCACTATAGTGCCACTACTGCTATTCATTCACTACCACTATAATACCACTATCCCTATACTATCCCTATACTTCCACTATAGTGCCACTACTGCTATTCATTCACTACCACTATAATACCACTACCACTATACTATCCCTATACTTCCACTATAATGCCACTACTGCTATTCATTCACTACCACTATAATACCACTACCACTATACTATCCCTATACTTCCACTATAGTGCCACTACTGCTATTCATTCACTACCACTATAATACCACTACCACTATACTATCCCTATACTTCCACTATAGTGCCACTACTGCTATTCATTCACTACCACTATAATACCACTACCACTATACTATCCCTATACTTCCACTATAGTGCCACTACTGCTATTCATTCACTACCACTATAATACCACTACCACTATACTATCCCTATACTTCCACTATAGTGCCACTACTGCTATTCATTCACTACCACTATAATACCACTACCACTATACTATCCCTATACTTCCACTATAGTGCCACTACTGCTATTCATTCACTACCACTATAATACCACTACCACTATACTATCCCTATACTTCCACTATAGTGCCACTACTGCTATTCATTCACTACCACTATAATACCACTACCACTATACTATCCCTATACTTCCACTATAATGCCACTACTGCTATTCATTCACTACCACTATAGTACCACTTCTGCTATTCATTCACTACCACTATAGTACCACTTCTGCTATTAATTTACTTCCACTATAGTGCCACTACCGCTATTCATTTACTACCACTATACTATCACTATACTACCACTTGGTCTTTACAACACAAGTGAGACCTGAACCAGAGTCTGACCCAGCCAGCCACAGAGGAGAACACCCTAGTGGTAGCAAGGGAGAGTAGACTTAATAATAATAACCTACTTAATAATACAAATAATTCATTTGATTTGTTAAATTGCATTTATCACCAGGAGAACTCTGGGCCCTACTAATTATCTATTAATAATTATAATACATGGGTTGTATATAGCGTATTTCAAGGACCCAAAAATTATTTTACTCACCCTATTACTCAGGGCCCAGCGTTGTTCTTGGTCAGGTCATATGGTCAACCAGGGAAGACTCCTGGCACTAGGTTGACTATGAATACAGCTGCAACTCAAATGGATCCCAGTTCTCTATAAAACACACTGCTTTTGACCAGGGACCGTATCCACATAGCAGCATCTCAGAGTAGAACATTGATCTAAATGCTGAGAAGAGAGACATTTTATTCCTACTCTTATGGCTAAACATAAAAACTATGCATGAAGCCTCTTTACTCATAAGAGTCCCACCTGGTCGACAGATATTTAGGAGACTTCATGTCCTAAACAGTTAAGAGTTACCAGCAGTCTTGTTGATAGAATAAAGACAGTCAGTGGTCCCCACAACAATGGTCAGGCAATTGCTTTGGAGCTGTTGAAATAATGGTTTTGATATTTGGGGCGGCAGGTGGCCTAATGGTTAGAGCGTTGGGCCAGTAACTGAAAAGGTGCATTATCGAATCTCCGAGCTGACAAGGTAAAAAATAGTAATATTTAAAAAATTAAAAGTAATTCTGCCCCTGGACAAGGCAGTTAAACGCACTGTTCCACGGAAGGCCAGCATTGTAAATAAGAATTTGTTCTTAACTAACTTGCCTAGTTAAGTAAAAGGTTCAATTTAAAACATTTAAAAAATATTTCCGTACGATGAATCCAGAGATAATCTAGACCTACGTGCAACAACATACATTATAACGATCAAACTGTCGTGAACACCAAATTCTGAGTTGATTTTACTGCTGGCTCAGAGCTAGTCTGGGCAGTGTCTTAACATCATCCTAAAACCTACTCTGAGCTGGGAGTTTTTTTAGTCTTAAAACAGGTTGTAACAGGATTCCTAGGACCTTTTCTGAGATGCTTTGTGGATACGGGCCCAGAGCTCTATGGGCCCTGGTCAAAAGGAAGTGCACTACACAGAAAATAGGGTGCCAATTGGGATGCATCCCCTTTTTTGAGCATTAGGCCTACACTAGTGCGTGGCAGTGGTAGTGTTTGCTTGTGGTCTCCCACCAGGTAATGTATTGTAGTGGTCCAAACATCAACCTCAGCAGTCTGGAGGGAGGTAGGTAGGTAGGGTTTCTCTCAGAGCTCCACCACTGAGACTGAGTGTTTCATTAAAGGTTATTTACCCACTGTGAGAAGGGCTGCATACCTCCTCTCCCACACGCTCGGAGACATGAAGCTAGAAAGACACATTAATGACTGCATTATTCCCCTCCTGCCAAAAGCTGGGAGAGTGGATTATATGGGGTAGGGTGGATGGATGTGGGGTAGGGTGTGTCGTGTCTTTGACTATGCCGGATTAAGTGATATGACATACTATTCTATAAAATAATTTATCCGTAATTAATATTACCTGATTGAGTTAATCATGTAAATGTAATTAACTAGAGAGTCGGGCTCCACTAAATAATATTTATAGAGCAGTTATCTTCCGAATAAACTCTTAAAGACCTAGTAATATTTTACATCAATAGCAGTCCATATTAATCATCACCTTAATTCAGTCTCATCTGAAAGTTGTAAATTCTTGGTTATCTGCACGAACCCTGGCTAACAAGTTGAACCCGCAATACAAAATTGGGTTTAATTATTTATTTACTAAATACCTAACTAATCACACAGAATTACACATAATTAAATCACAACTTGATTACCTACCGCCCAGTTTCTAAACTATATTGCCTTGCAAAAATATTACAATCACTGGCAAATTCTCAGCTAAGAACTTTCATAACTTCAAATTCTATTCTTAATGTGTACCAGTCTGGTTTTAAACCTGGACAGTTTCAGCAGCTGCGCTTGTCTTAAATGATATATTAAATTGCTTAGATAATAGGAATCACTACGCTGCCATATTTATAGACCTGTCCAAGGCCTTCGATACTATCAACCATCGCCTACTCATTCAAAAAGGTTGTCTGAAATGGGTTCGACCAGGCGTCTTTTGCAAGTGGTTTGGGAACTACAGTTGACGTCGGAAGTTTACATAAACTTAGGTTGGAGTCATTAAAACTCGTTTTTCAACCACTCCACAAATGTCTTATTAACAAACTATAGTTTTGGCAAGTCGGTTAGGACATCTACTTTGTGCATGACAAGTCATTTTTCCAACCATTGTTTACAGACAGATTATTTCACTGTATCACAATTCCAGTGGGTCAGAAGTTTACATACACTAAAGTGACTGACTAAACAGCTTGGAGAATTCCAGAAAATGATGTCATGGCTTTAGAAGCTTCTGATAGGCTAATTGACATAATTTGAATCAATTGGAGATGTACCTGTGGATGTAGTTCAAGGCCTACCTTCAAACTCAGTGAATCTTTGCTTGACATCATGGGAAAATCAACAGAAATCAGCCAAGACCCCAGAAAAAAATTGTAGACCTCCACAAGCCCTGTTCATCCTTGGGAGCAATTTCCAAATGCCTGAAGGTACCACGTTCATCTGTACAAACAATAGTACGCAAGTATAAACACAATGGGACCATGCAGCCATCATGCCGCGCAGGAAGGAGACGCATTCTGTCTCCTAGAGATGAACGTACTTTGGTGCGAAAAGTGCAAATCAATCCCAGAACAACAGCAAAGGTACTTGTGAAGATGCTGGAGGAAACAGGTACAAAATAATCTATATCCACAGTAAAACAAGTCCTATATTGACATAACCTGAAAGGCCACTCAGCAAGGAAGAAGCCACTGCTCGAAAACCGCCATAAAAAAGCCAGACTACGGTTTGGAACTGCACATGGGGACAAATATCGTACCAAATATGTTTTTGGAGAAATGTCCTCTGGTCTGATGAAACAAAAATAGAACTGTTTGGCCATAATAACCATTGTTATGTTTGGAGGAAAAAGGGGGGGCTTCCAAGCCGAAGAACACCATCCCAACCGTGAAGTCAGCATCATGTTTTGGAGGTGCTTTTCTGCAGGAGGGACAGGTGCACTTCACAAAATAGATGGCATCATGAGGTAGGAAAATTGTGTGGATATATTGAAGCAACATCTCAGGTCATCATTCAGGAAGTTAAAGCTTGGTCGCAAATGGGTCTTTCAAATGGACAATGACCCCAAGCATACTTCCAAAGTTGTGGCAAAATGGCTTAAGGACAACAAAGTCAAGGTATTGGAGTGGCCATCACAAAACTCCCTGACCTCAATCCTATAGAAAATGTGTGGGCAGAACTTTAAAAGCGTGTGCAAGCTTTTTACGGCCTACAAACCTGACTCAGTTACACCAGGTCTGTCAGGAGGAATGGGCCAAAATTCATCCAACTTATTGTTGGAAGCTTGTGGAAGGCTACCCGAAACATTTGACCCAAGTTAAACCTTTATAAGGCAATGCGACCAAATACTAACAGTGTATGTAAACTTCTGACCCACTGGGAATGTGATGAAAGAAATAAAAGCTGAAATAAATCATTCTCTCTACTATTATTCTGACATTTCACATTCTTAAGACAAAGTGGTGATCCTAACTGACCACAGGGAATTTTTACTAGGATTAAATGTCAGGAATTGTGAAAAACAGAGTTTAAATGTATTTGGCTTAGGTGTATGTAAACTTCCCACTTCAACTGTATCTGTCAGATAGGACACTACGTGCTTTCTGATAGTGTGAAGTCCAGTTACTTTGAAATTGCTAACTAAAGGTGTCCTGCCGGGGGTCGATTTTGGGACCTGTCCTCTTCACTATTTATATAAATAATATTGGTCTATCTGCAAAAACCTGTAACATTCATTTGTGTGCAGATGACACTGTTATGTAACGGCTGACCAGGCTGTTGGAGCTGCAGTCTGATTGTCACCTAGCAGAAAGTCCTTGCTGACTTAGAATGGTACTTCATGCAGTAAAAACTAAATTATGTTTTCTAATTCTCATAGAAATACTTCAGATGCAGTCTACCGTAGCGGCCTTCACTTTATCACAGGTGACACCATTCATGGGAGTGTAGCAGCCACTAATCTGAAACCATTGGATAACGTCAGTCTACTGTAGCATCCTTCACTTTATCACAGGTGACACCATTCATGGGAGTGTAGCAGCCACTAATCTGAAACCATTGGCTAACGTCAGTCTACTGTAGCATCCTTCACTTTATCACAGGTGACACCATTCATGGGAGTGTATCAGCCACTAATCTGAAACCATTGGATGTCGTCAGTCTACCGTAGCACCCTTCACTTTATCACAGGTGACAGTTTTAATATGCATCACTGCATCCTGTATCAAAAGGTTGGCAGCTCCTCCTTAAAGTCCTGTACATCACTTCATTACTGTCTTTCTGTTGACAAAGCTCTACTATACAAGCTTCCGACTTACCTAACTTCGTTGTTAACGTATAAAACCGTGATTCCAAACCCGTTCACAGGATTGGTTAACTCTTGAGATTCCTCTGCCGAACTAGGCAAATCCACTTTTAGTTTTCATGATCAACATTATTGGAATCACTTACAACTTTCATGACATTTGGATTCCCTGGTGCCACTAGTCATTTTAAAACCCTGATGATAGAGTTCACCGAGGTGTGCAATTATTTTGATTGACTAATAATTTGTTTATGTTGCCTGTGATGTTTGTGATGTTCTAACGTAATGTACTGGTTATTCTATATTTTATTTGATGTCAGAGCACCACTACAAATCAGACCGTGGTCTCAATGGGGCTCCCATGATTAAATACAAGTGAATAATGATAATGAGCAGCACAAGGAGCAGAGAGCAGAGTAATGGAGGGCTGCTCACCGACCACTCTATTAGCCCTGGATCAATCCACTCACACACACTGTAAATCACACACACCTCAGCTGGCGTGAGTGTGTGTCCGTGTGTCTGGTAGGGGGCCAGCTAGAGGGGCTAACTTCCCAGAGACCCAACCAACCGCTCCCCTCTGGGGCCACCTGCGCAGAGACCTCCATGGCCCCCCATCCCCCTGACGGACCACCAGGACCAGGGTGTGGACCCCCCCACATTAGGACCAGGGTGTGGACCCCCCCCCCCCACCCATTAGGACCAGGGTGTGGACCCCCCACCCATTAGGATCAGGGTGTGGACCCCGATTAGGACCAGGGTGTCTCCTGGAGAGGAGAGAGGGCTAAACCATCCACACAGGTGGTCCACAGCGGTGGTCTGTCTGTCTGTCTTTTGGTTCTAGGGTGTATTGGTTTTGTTAAAGTCACCTGATGCTGTGACAAAGACAACACCCTCCCTCCTTGAGCCAGTGACTGGCAAGCAGGTACAGGAAGAAAACTTTAAATCAGTGAACACAAATGAACAAAGTGACTCAATTAGTTGTGGCTTTTAACAAACTCACTGACAGGTCTGTCAAAGGTAGTAAGGTGAGACTGAAAACATCCCAGCAGCATCAGTAAGAGGCAGACATGACTTAACGGCCCAATTCTAGTCAGGCCAGTTAGTTAGAGACCCCTCACTATGTCCAGATAGTTAGAGACCCCTCACTATGTCCAGATAGTTAGAGACCCCTCACTATGGCCAGATAGTTAGAGACCCCTCACTATGTCCAGTTAGTTAGAGACCCCTCACTATGTCCAGTTAGTTAGAGACCCCTCACTATGTCCAGATAGTTAGAGACCCCTCACTATGTCCAGTTAGTTAGAGACCCCTCACTATGTCCAGATAGTTAGAGACCCCTCACTATGTCCAGATAGTTAGAGACCCTCACTATGTCCAGTTAGTTAGAGACCCCTCACTATGTCCAGACTCCAGACTGCATGGGCCAGCCAACCACAGGACGGACGGTGATCACAATCATCACACAACACGCCTTCCTGAGGCAAGACAGGAAGTGACGCCCCCTGTACCCCTTAATTACCCCCCATTTATTTCCACCAACCAGCCAGTCAGTCACCTATCCCAGCAGCCCCTTCCCCCTCAGCCCAGTGCACTGTTGGACAGCGTGGAGTGGCAAGGTTCATGGTGACATGTTTATGGTGGGTCTGAGCAGTGGGGGACACTGGCCAGAGTCCTGGTACCACTTCCACAGAGGAAATTAAACCACAGAGTCAAACTGCACTTCACTGGTTGGTAGCCTGTAATCTGCTGCTACTGCAGAGACTTAAATAACACGGCTGATTGTACAATGACTGAACCTCAGATGTGAAACTTGACTGAAAACACATAGGCAATGCACTCACACAGGCACACACTCACATGTACATACAGGCATTGACACACACACACACACACACACTCAACCCAAAACCAGATCCCCTAGTGAATGTGTAATATCAACACAGCCTGCAGGCTATCTACTACAACATAAAGACAGTTGTGTTATAGAGTCAGAGTTAGTTATCTACTACAACTCCACTACAGTATAAAGACAGTTCTGTTATAGAGTCAGAGTTAGTTATCTACTACAACTCCACTACAGTATAAATACTGTTATAGAGTCAGAGTTAGTTATCTACTACAACTCCACTGCAGTATAAAGACTGTTATAGAGTCAGAGTTAGTTATCTACTACAGCTCCACTACAGTATAAAGACAGTTCTGTTATAGAGTCAGACGACTACAGCTCCACTACAGTATAAAGACTGTTATAGAGTCAGAGTTAGTTATCTACTACAACTCCACTACAGTATAAAGACTGTTATAGAGTCAGAGTTAGTCACCTCCTGACTGAGAACAGCAATGAGGGCCAGAGCAGTGACTGACTGGACTGGTGTCAGCCATTGTGTGTGTTACTGGTAGGGGTGACTAACTGACTGACTAAACTGTCTGCAGCACAAGTGTCAGCCGGGGGAGGGGCAGTAAATGTAATTAGGTCCACCAGGTGCAGAGATCGGGGCGCCAGTTACTGCTTCCCAAATGTATTATTTCCGCTCAGCAGATTTTGGGGGGTGCATTCCCCGAGCCCCTAAATGAGCCCCCTGTGCAGAGAGCAGCTACAAACACACCCATTGTTAGAGCAGACAGGGAGGCAGACAAACAGAGGCAGGCAGGCAGACAGACAAACAGGGAGGCAGATAGACAGGGAGGCAGACAGACAGGGAGGCAGACAGACAGGGAGGCAGACAGACAGGGAGGCAGACAGACAGGGAGGCAGACAGACAGGGAGGCAGACAGACAGGGAGGCAGACAGACAGGGAGGCAGACAGACAGGGAGGCAGACAGACAGGGAGGCAGACAGACAGGGGCAGACAGACAGGGAGGCAGACAGACAGGGAGGCAGACAGACAGGGAGGCAAACAGACAGGGAGGCAAACAGACAGGGAGGCAAACAGACAGGGAGGCAAACAGACAGGGAGGCAAACAGACAGGGAGGCAAACAGACAGGGAGGCAAACAGACAGGGAGGCAAACAGACAGGGAGACAGACAGACAGGGAGACAAACAGACAGGGAGACAAACAGACAGGGAGACAGACAGAGAGACAGACAGACAGGGAGACAAACAGACAGGGAGACAAACAGACAGGGAGACAAACAGACAGGGAGACAAACAGACAGAGAGACAGACAGAGAGACAGACAGACAGGGAGGCAGACAGACAGGCAGACACAGACCGACAGGGAGGCAGGCAGGCAGACAAAAAGCAGACAGATTGTCTGGGGCTCACCTCCATCCCTGCCAGCCTGAGACACAGCCAGGGCTACATAACCGAGGATAAGGCTCTCTCTCTCTCTCTGGTCCTACACTGACCTGTCTCCCATAGAACACACAGAGAGATCTGAGCTGGGACAAACTAAACCCACCATTGGTCAGTTTAACCACTACTAGACCACTACAGGACCATTGGGGAGCTTACCATAACATGTTGGTTGGGCTGAAATTGGCCTTAAAGCTCCTGTTATTCCCCAGTCAGTTTTAGAGAGCCAGTCCAGGGGTATGTCCCAAATGGCACCCTATTCCCTATATAGTGCAGTACTTTTGACCAGGGCCCTAGTAGTGCACTATATAGGGAATAGGGTGCCATTCAGTATTTAGTTCAGGATCCATTAGCACCTGTTGTGATAAACCCTGCTGAGGGTTGGAAGGGGTTAATGGACTTAGTGGACCGACCAATATTCACATTAGCGGCTTAAGTCTGTTTTCATATCAGAGTGGAAATATAGAGTTTGTAATTAGGGGAAACGGAGGCAGAACCACTAAACAGAGTCCTGTGAAGCCACACCACCTTGCAACATATTCACTGTAAATGGTGTTGAAGTTGTAATAGACCTCAGCATTTATGGGCGGTGGTAGCCTCGAGGTTAGAGAGATGGGCCAGTAAGGGTTGACGGTTTGAATCCCAGGGCTGATGGGAGAATATCTGGTTATGTCAGGCTGTGTCCTCAAAACACTTGAAAAGTACTGCAATTAGGACAATGGTACATTTCTTTACACACACCATGAGCAGGAAACAACAGTAACTTTCTTTACACTCTATGAGCAGGAAACAACAGTAACTTTCTTTACACGCTCTATGAGCAGGAACCAACAGTAACTTTCTTTACACGCTCTATGAGCAGGAAACAACAGTAACTTTCTTTACACGCTCTATAAGCAGGAAACAACAGTAACTTTCTTTACACGCTCTATAAGCAGGAAACAACAGTAACTTTCTTTACACGCTCTATGAGCAGGAAACAACAGTAACTTTCTTTACACTCTATGAGCAGGAAACAACAGTAACTTTCTTTACACGCTCTATGAGCAGGAAACAACAGTAACTTTCTTTACACGCTCTATGAGCAGGAAACAACAGTAACTTTCTTTACACGCTCTATGAGCAGGAAACAACAGTAACTTTCTTTACACGCTCTATGAGCAGGAAACAACAGTAACTTTCTTTACACACTATGAGCAGGAAACAACAGTAACTTTCTTTACACGCTCTATGAGCAGGAAACAACAGTAACTTTCTTTACACGCTCTATAAGCAGGAAACAACAGTAACTTTCTTTACACGCTCTATGAGCAGGAAACAACAGTAACTTTCTTTACACGCTCTATGAGCGGGAAACAACAGTAACTTTCTTTACACACTATGAGCAGGAAACAACAGTAACTTTCTTTACACGCTCTATGAGCAGGAAACAACAGTAACTTTCTTTACACGCTCTATGAGCAGGAAACAACAGTAACTTTCTTTACACGCTCTGAGCAGGAAACAACAGTAACTTTCTTTACACGCTCTATGAGCAGGAAACAACAGTAACTTTCTTTACACGCTCTATGAGCAGGAAACAACAGTAACTTTCTTTACACGCTCTATGAGCAGGAAACAACAGTAACTTTCTTTACACGCTCTGAGCAGGAAACAACAGTAACTTTCTTTAGACGCTCTGAGCAGGAAACAACAGTAACTTTCTTTACACGCTCTATGAGCAGGAACACATTCAGTAGATATATCCAGTCACATGATGCTTGTGAAAAGCATCACCTCTTTAGGGGCACCAGGGGATGCTGATCTAGGATTGTGTCCTCCATGTCCATGTACTCTTATTCATTGTGATCCAAAATGCTAAACTGATCCTGGATCAGCTCTCCCACCGAGATGCTTGATCCATACAGCTCTTTCAAATGGGTGGCAGGAAGCCTAGCGGTTAGAGTGTTGGACCAGTAACTGAAATGTCGCTAGTTCGAATTCCAGAGCCAACCAAGTGTAAAAATCAAGTCGATGTGCCCTTGAGCGAGGCACTGAACCCTAAATTGCTCCAGTTGATAATGGCCGACCCTAGCTGCGGGGTGTCTCAGGGGGAGTTGGGATATGCCAAAAACACATTTCCAAATCACACATTTGTATAATACACACTTGAAATAGGACAAATAAGCACCCACTGTTTTAGCACAGGGGCCTCTCATCAACGACCCACCGCTGCCCCCTACTGCTCACAACCCCAAACAGGAGGCTCCCGGCTGGAACATGGAAGGAAAATATGTGGACAAGAATGCCTTGTGAGCTTGTTTTCCAGGTCCCTTCCCTAATTATACAGCAGAATGTGTTTGAGAGCAGCAGGCCACCAGATGAGGAGGAAGAAACGCCAAATCAAGCACCCTCGTTGTAATCCGCTTGGCAGAATGCGGCAGATTTCGCACTCCTGTGAGGCGAAGGCGGGCACAGGGCAGCAGACCTAAGAGAGGGATCAGTGTGTGTGTGTGTGTTGAGAGGCAGGGGAGCTGTGGAGTTTTTCCACTCTGGGCAGTACTAATTGGCTCGTTATTCCCCAATAAGTTGTTGGAAGTGTTGGGAGCCCCCCTCCTTGGGCTAACACCTTGGACACATGCACAGCACACAATCAGAGGGCTAAAGGAGGGATATAGGATATTAAAGACCGGGCTGGGCCGGACTGAGCTCGGCATGACTGGGCTGGGCCTGGCACTTGTGGTTATGTCTGAGGGCTGGGGGTTGGGCCTGGGGGCTAGGGTTATGGCTGGGGCTGGGCTAGGACTGAGGGTTGGGCTGGGGGTTGGGCTGGGCTAGGACTGAGGGTTGGGCTGGGGGTTATGGCTGGGCTGGGCTAGGACTGAGGGTTGGGCTGGGGGTTATGGCTGGGCTAGGACTGAGGGTTGGGCTGGGCTGGGCTAGGACTGAGGGTTGGGCTGGGCTGGGCTAGGACTGAGGGTTGGGCCTGGGGGCTAGGGTTATGGCTGGGGCTGGGCTAGGACTGAGGGTTGGGCTGGGGGTTGGGCTGGGCTAGGACTGAGGGTTGGGCTAGGCTGGAGGTTATGGCTGGGCTGGGCTAGGACTGAGGGTTGGGCTGGGGGTTATGGCTGGGCTAGGACTGAGGGTTGGGCTGGGCTGGGGGTTATGGTTGGGCTGGGCTAGGACTGAGGGTTGGGCTGGGCTGGGGGTTATGGCTGGGCTGGGTCTGGGCGGCTGGGGCTAGAGGTTGACATGGGAGTGAAAATGCATTCCTGTGCCGTCTTGTCCTGTCAAATGTTTTCCCGTACAGTCCCGATCCCGCAACAGTTCTATAACCCCCACAACTTTTCTGTCCTGATAAAAATCCCTCCCTTCCTGTCCTGTCCTCATTTTAACGAGTAGAAATACCTTCCTCTGTTAGCTGCTCCACTCTGTCCCCTCCCTGCACTCTGCTATGTGTGAGTCTCCATAGCAACAGACTCATTTTGGGCTGCTCATTAGAAGAGAGAGCAGTTAGTTCACTGTTAGCTAGCTACTTTTCGTTGCCTGCCTAGCAGATAAAGGCCAATTCTATATGTTTTAATTAGTGATTGAAGACTGAAGAAATCGTGTTACTGTTCAAAAATGATGTGGCCTCCTAAAACTGCTTATAACACAAAAATAACTCAGTTTAAAAATAAATTCCTGTACTTCCTGTGGACTGACCATCTTGTCCCAAATTTGACTCTAGAATTTCAATCCCGTTCCTGCAGGAATTCTGTTCCTGTGTCAACCTCTAGCTGGAGCTGGGCCAGGTCTTTCTATTGGGCTGGGCCAGAGCCTTTGTTTGGGCTGGGCCAGGTCATTCTATTGGGCTGGGCCAGAGCCTTTGTTTGGGCTGGGCCAGGTTGGCTTCCATACTTTAGCAGTATGGATCCCTAGGATGGTGGATTGATTGGGTCAGAACCTGCAGATATAATGTAGGCCAACGTGTAAAACTGGAGCATATGTAGTGGATGTTTCTAAACTCTTTTCAAGAGAGGCTAGTTTGACTGTGTAGTGCTCAGTATCTACAATCTAGAATGTCCTTCAGCTTCCTGGTGGTATGGAATTCCTCAGGTCTTGTAGTCTAGGAATGACCCTCATATTCCAGCTGTCACTGTGTATTGTGGCAACCTGAAGTGTTGCAGGCAGATTCCCCAACTGTCTCACTGTGTGTATTGTGGCAACCTGAAGTGTTGCAGGCAGATTCCCCAACTGTCTCACTGTGTGTACCGTGGCAACCTGAAGTGTTGCAGGCAGATTCCCCAACTGTCTCACTGTGTGTACCGTGGCAACCTGAAGTGTTGCAGGCAGATTCCCCAACTGTCTCACTGTGTGTACCGTGGCAACCTGAAGTGTTGCAGGCAGATTCCCAAACTGTCTCACTGTGTGTACCGTGGCAACCGGAAGTGTTGCAGGCAGATTCCCCAACTGTCTCACTGTGTGTACCGTGGCAACCGGAAGTGTTGCAGGCAGATTCCAACTGTCTCACTGTGTGTATTGTGGCAACCGGAAGTGTTGCAGGCAGATTCCCCAACTGTCTCACTGTGTATACCGTGGCAACCTGAAGTGTTGCAGGCAGATTCCCCAACTGTCTCACTGTGTACTGTGGCAACCTGAAGTGTTGCAGGCCGTTTCCCAGCTGTCTCACTGTGTACTGTGGCAACCTGAAGTGTTGCAGGCAGTTTCCCAACTGTCTCACTGTGTGTACCGTGGCAACCTGAAGTGTTGCAGGCAGTTTCCCAGCTCTCTCACTGTGTGTATCTTGAACCATAACTAGGCAAGTCAGTTAAGAACAAATTCTTATTTACAATGACGGCCTACCCCAGCCAAACCCTAACCCGGGCCAATTGTGCACTGCCTTATGAGACTCCCAATCACGGCCGGTTGAGATACAGCCTGGAACTGAACTAGGGTCTGTAGTGACGGCTCTAACACTGTGATGCAGTGCCTTAGACCTCTGCACCATTTGGGAGCCCATTGTGGCAACCTGAAGTGTTGCAGGCCGTTTCCCAGCTGTCTCACCTCTCAGACGGTGGACACATCTCCCTCTGTTGGTCAGATTAACTCAATGTAAATATCTGCTCCCTCTCTGCACCAACACAGTCAAACTAAACTAATATAGGCTTCTGAATAAATACAACTAAACATTTTGAATGTTTAACAATCAAACTAGGACCCCTATGAATACTGGGGAAATGCATGGGATTTAAAATGTCATCTGAAATAGATAGTTTAGGCCTAGACTGTGTCATTACTAATACAATGAGTTATTGTACAAAATTCAACATTCTAAACAGCATCATGGAGGCTACAGCCATATCACGGCTAAACAGTGGTATGATAGGCTACCACAGCAGGAACACTGACGGGAAGGCCTCATGTAGCCTATCCCTATAGCCTCCCAGGCCTAGCAGAGAGAACAGGGGGGTCAGCCCTATAGCCTCCCAGGCCTAGCAGAGAGAACAGGGGGGTCGGCCCTATAGCCTCCCAGGCCTAGCAGAGAGAACAGGGGGGTCAGCCCTATAGCCTCCCAGGCCTAGCAGAGATAACAGGGGGGTCAGCCCTATAGCCTCCCAGGCCTAGCAGAGAGAACAGGGGGGTCAGCCCTATAGCCTCCCAGGCCTAGCAGAGAGAACAGGGGGGGGATCATCCCTATAGCCTCCCAGGCCTGGCAGAGAGAACAGGGGGGGGATCAGCCCTATAGCCTCCCAGGCCTAGCAGAGAGAACAGGGGGGATTGGCCCTATAGCCTCCCAGACCTATCAGAGAGAACAGGGGGATCAGCCCTATAGCCTCCCAGACCTATCAGAGAGAACAGGGGGATCAGCCCTATAGCCTCCCAGACCTATCAGAGAGAACAGGGGGATCAGCCCTATAGCCTCCCAGGCCTAGCAGAGAGAACAGGGGGATTTCTCATTACCCATCCACTCTCCATGCAGCCAGTCCATTATCTACATCCCAAAGGCACCCTATTCCCTTTATAGAGCACTACTTTGACCATGGCCCATTGGATACCCATAGGGCTCCAGTCAAAAGTAGTGCTCTATGCCTCGTCACCATAAAGCTCCTCTCCAATCCCCACGGATCCTGAGAAAACCCCACCACGCAAAATGAACACACACCAGTAAAACTAAAGCACGTGCCCCCTCAATTTGATCCATTTTTAAATACACACATACAAATAACAGGCCTACAAGATATGGGCTAGTCTACACAGCATTACGATATGGGCTAGTCTACACAGCATTACGATACGGGCTAGTCTGCACAGCATTACGATACGGGCTAGTCTACACAGCATTAATGCAAATATATTGAATTTGGATTTCAGCGTTCCCTCAACAGTTTTTGGTAATGCCATTTTTATAAAGGAAGTGATAAAGGATGTGGTGGAACAAACTAGACAGAAACCTAGTCATTAAACTGATGTCCTCTAAAAGTAGCAAATGGTGCAATGATTACAACCCTGCCAGGACTTCTCCCTGCATTCCACCCAGTGACATGTTTAATTTTACGTAGCGTGGCAGCCATGAACCTACAGTGCATTCTGAAAGTATTCAGACCCCTTCCCTTTTTCCACATTCTGTTACTTTACAGCCTTATTCTAAAATGTTTTCCTCATCGATCTACACACAATACCACATAATGAAAAAGCAAAAACAGGTTTAGAAATGTTTGCAAATGTATTCAAAATAAAAAACTGAAAAAACGTATTTATGTAAGTATTCAGACCCTCTGCTATGAGAATTTAAATTGAGCTCAGGTGCTTCCTGTTTCCATTGATCATGCTTGAGATTTTTCTACAACTTGATTGGACTCCACATGTGGTAAATTAAATTGATTGGACATGGATTGGAAAAGCACACACCTGTCAATATAAAAGGTCCTGCAGTTGACAGTGCATGTCAGAGTAAAAAAACAGCCATGATGTTGAAGGAATTGTCCATAGATCTCCGAGACAGGATTGTGTCGAGGCACAGATCTGGGGGAGGGACCTAAACCTATCTGCAGCATTGAATGTCCAAAACCTATCTGCAGCATTGAAGGTCCCCAACAACACAGTGGCCTCCATCATTCTTAAATGGAAGAAGTTTGGAACCACCAAGACTCTTCCTAGAGCTGGCCACCCGGACAAACTGAGCAATCGGGGGAGAAGGGCCTTGGTCAGGGAGGTGACAAAGAATCCAATCGTGACTCTGACAGAGATCCACAGTTCCTCTGTGGAGATGGGAGAACCTTCCAAAAGGACAACCATCTCTGCAGCACTCTATCGATCAGGCCTTTATGGTAGAATGGCCAGACGGAAGCCACTCCTCAGTAAAAAGGCACATGACAACTCGCTTGGAGTTTTCCAAAAGGCACCTAAAGGACTGACCATGAGAAACAAGATTTAACTCTTTGGCCTGAATGCCAAGCGTCACATCTGAAGGAAACCTGGCACTATCCCTACAGTGAAGCGTGGTGGCAGCATCATGCTGTGGGGATATTTTTCAGAGGCAGGGACTGGGAGACTTGTCAGGATTGAGGGAAAGATGTTATTTGTATTTTATTTAACTAGGCAAGTCAGTTAAGAAAAAATTCTTATTGACAATGACGGTCTACCCCTGCCAAACTAACGACGCTGGGCCAATTGTGCGCTGCCCTGTGGGACTCCCAATCACGGCCGGATGTGATGCAGCCTGGATTCGACCCAGGGACTACGCCTCTTGCACTGAGAATGCAGTGCCTTTGACCGCTGCACCACTTGGGAGCCCAAAGACGAACAGAGAAAAGTACAGAGATCCTTGATGAAAACCTGCTTGAGAGCACTCAGGACCTCAGACTGGGGTGAAGGTTCACCTTCCAATAGGACAATGACCCTAAGCACACATCCAAGACAACGCAGGAGTGGCTTCGGGACAAGTCTCTGAATGTCCTTGAGTGGCCCAGACAGAGCCTGGACTTGAACCTGATCAAACATCTCGGGAGATGGCTGTGCAGCGACGCCCCCCATCCAACCTGACACAGCTTGAGAGAAGAATGGGAGAAACTCCACAAATGCAGGTGTGTCAAGCTTATAGTGTCATACCCAAGAAGACTCGAGGTTGTAATCGCTACCAAAGGTGATTCAACAAAGTACTGAGTAAAGGGTCCGAAGACTTATGTAAATGTAATGTTTCTGTTTTTCTGTTTTTAATACATTTGTAAAAATTGATTAGATTGATGAGGGGAAAAAACAACTTAATAATTTTTTGAATAAGGCTTTAACGTAACAAAATGTGGAATAATTCAAGGGCCCTGAATACTTTCCGAATGCACTGCATCTCATGGTTTTGGACTGGTCAAGGGGCTCTGTCTGGGGTTCTCTGTGTGTCAAGGGGCTCTGTCTGGGGTTCTCTGTGTGTCAAGGGGCTCTGTCTGGGGTTCTCTGTGTGTCAAGGGGCTCTGTCTGGGGTTCTCTGTGTGTCAAGGGGCTCTGTCTGGGGTTCTCTGTGTGTCAAGGGGCTCTGTCTGGGGTTCTCTGTGTGTCAAGGGGCTCTGTCTGGGGTTCTCTGTGTGTCAAGGGGCTCTGTCTGGGGTTCTCTGTGTGTCAAGGGGCTCTGTCTGGGGTTCTCTGTGTGTCAAGGGGCTCTGTCTGGGGTTCTCTGTGTGTCAAGGGGCTCTGTCTGGGGTTCTCTGTGTGTCAAGGGGCTCTGTCTGGGGTTCTCTGTGTGTCAAGGGGCTCTGTCTGGGGTTCTCTGTGTATCAAGGGGCTCTGTCTGGGGTTCTCTGTGTGTCAAGGGGCTCTGTCTGGGGTTCTCTGTGTGTCAAGGGGCTCTGTCTGGGGTTCTCTGTGTGTCAAGGGGCTCTGTCTGGGGTTCTCTGTGTGTCAAGGGGCTCTGTCTGGGGTTCTCTGTGTGTCAAGGGGCTCTGTCTGGGGTTCTCTGTGTGTCAAGGGGCTCTGTCTCTGGGGGGGCTTCTCTGTGTGTCAAGGGGCTCTGTCTGGGGTTCTCTGTGTGTCAAGGGGCTCTGTCTGGGGTTCTCTGTGTGTCAAGGGGCTCTGTCTGGGGTTCTCTGTGTGTCAAGGGGCTCTGTCTGGGGTTC
>NW_027259186.1:0-2500 GCF_045791955.1 Oncorhynchus clarkii lewisi | reverse complement strand
AAGTAAGCAAGGTTAGTTTGTATTTCATCCAACAATCTGTGCTACAAATTATGGCTACAGTATATGCAATTTCATCCACTTTTTGAGATTGCCTTTCGCTTTTACGGCCGCACCGGCCTGAGTACGCCTGATCTCGTCCGATCTCGGAAGATAAGCATGGTCGGGCCTGGTTGGTACTTGGATGGGAGACCGCCTGGGAATACCAGGTGCTGTAAGCGTTTTGTCACTGCCTTGTGGAATTTCAACTCTTTGTCCGTTTTTTCCCACAAGGCTGAAATATGTGCCCTCGCTTTGAAATAAGTAAGCAAGCTTAGTTTGTATTTCATCCAACAATCTGTGCTACAAATTATGGCTACAGTATATGCAATTTCATCCACTTTTTGAGATTGCCTTTCGCTTACGGCCACACCGGCCTGAGTACGCCTGATCTCGTCCGATCTCGGAAGATAAGCAGGGTCGGGCCTGGTTAGTACTTGGATGGGAGACCGCCTGGGAATACCAGGTGCTGTAAGCTTTTTGTCACTGCCTTGTGGAATTTCAACTCTTTGTCCGTTTTTTCCCACAAGGCTGAAATATGTGCCCTCGCTTTGAAATAAGTAAGCAAGGTTAGTTTGTATTTCATCCAACAATCTGTGCTACAAATTATGGCTACAGTATATGCAATTTCATCCACTTTTTGAGATTGCCTTTTGCTTACGGCCACACCGGCCTGAGTACGCCTGATCTCGTCCGATCTCGGAAGCTAAGCAGGGTCGGGCTTGGTTAGTACTTGGATGGGAGACCGCCTGGGAATACCAGGTGCTGTAAGCTTTTTGTCACTGCCTTGTGGAATTTCAACTCTTTGTCCGTTTTTTCCCACAAGGCTGAAATATGTGCCCTCGCTTTGAAATAAGTAAGCAAGGTTAGTTTGTATTTCATCCAACAATCTGTGCTACAAATTTTGGCTACAGTATATGCAATTTCTTCCACTTTTTGAGATTGCCTTTCGCTTACGGCCACACCGGCCTGAGTACGCCTGATCTCGTCCGATCTCGGAAGATAAGCAGGGTCGGGCCTGGTTGGTACTTGGATGGGAGACCGCCTGGGAATACCAGGTGCTGTAAGCTTTTTGTCACTGCCTTGTGGAATTTCAACTCTTTGTCCGTTTTTTCCCACAAGGCTGAAATATGTGCCCTCGCTTTGAAATAAGTAAGCAAGGTTAGTTTGTATTTCATCCAACAATCTGTGCTACAAATTATGGCTACAGTATATGCAATTTCATCCACTTTTTGAGGTTGCCTTTCGCTTATGGCCACACCGGCCTGAGTACGCCTGATCTCGTCCGATCTCGGAAGCTAAGCAGGGTCGGGCCTGGTTAGTACTTGGATGGGAGACCGCCTGGGAATACCAGGTGCTGTAAGCTTTTTGTCACTGCCTTGTGGAATTTCCTATTCCTATTTTAAACCGTCCATAAAGCACTCAGGGCCGGCCCTGAGAGAGAGAGAGAAAAAGAGGGAAAAAAATAAAAAATAAAAATATTAATACCTTCCATAAATAATTCGGACCGGCCCCCATTGAAACAGGTCCGTAGTAGGGTGCGCCATAACCGGACATGAATATATGGAACACCGCTAAGCGCATTGAGAACCGTCATTTGGGTTACCAGATGCACGTTTTCAATCACCAGGTGCACGGAGGATTAATAACAATCTGCATCCATCGCCAAATCTTAAAGTGTCTATAAAGCACTCAGGACGGCCCTGACAGAGACAGGGCCGTAGTAGGGTACTCCCCTAGCGGGCTATATCAATAGAATGACGGGTAAAAGTATTTAAAACCGTTTTAAAAAATTTGGGTTACCAGATGCACATTTTCAATCACCAGGTGCACGGAGGAAAATGACAATCTGCATCCATAGTCATATTTTAAACCATCCATAAAGCACTCAGGGCCGGCCCTGAGAGAGAGAAAAAGAGGGGAAAAAAAAAAAAAAAAATGAATACCTTACTATATAATAGCAGGGTTGCCATTTTGAGAAAACTTTTTTTTCTTCAAAGTCCTCCAGTGAAAGAACCTTCCCATGGTACCAGTTATCTTTCAGTAAGGCACAGATGGGATTTGAACCCATGATCTTCGGTTTACAAGACCGACGCCTTACCGCTTGGCCACCATGCCACTCTGTTCTGCAAGATATTTATCAACATTCTGGAAAGTAGCAGTTGTGTAATGTGAATTTGGCACACAAATAACATCTCTGTTTCCTGTGAGAATTTTAACGTTCTGAAAAGTAGGAGTTGTGTAATGTGAATTTGGCACACAAATACTCAGTGGAGAACCTTGGGATTGAACCAAGGACCTCATACTAAAATAGCATGCACTCCCCCTCTGAGCTTCGATCCCATTTTATTTGCAGATAAAATGCAATATTAATACAATGTACTTTTTATATACACCACTCCATTGAAGCTACAATGAAATGATAGCAGCAATTCTAAATACAAGCAAGTATGGACAGTCATCT
>NW_027259185.1:0-38548 GCF_045791955.1 Oncorhynchus clarkii lewisi | reverse complement strand
CTGCTCGGACTGTGGAAAGAGTTTCTCTCAACTGAGCCACCTAAAACAACATGAACGTATACACACAGGAGAGAAGCCTTACTCCTGCTCAGACTGTGGAAAATGCTTCAGAACATCACCTGAGCTAAACGGTCACCAGAGAACACACACAGGAGAGAAGCCTTACTCTTGCTCTGACTGTGGAAAATGCTTCACGTATTTAAATGTTCTAAAAGTTCACCAGAGAACACACACTGGAGAAAAGCCTTACTCCTGCTCTGATTGTGGAAAGAATTTCTCTCAATCGAGCCACCTAAAACAACATGAACGAACACACACAGGAGAGAAGCCTTACTCTTGCTCTGACTGTGGAAAATGCTTCACGTATTTAAATGTTCTAAAAGTTCACCAGAGAACACACACAGGAGAGAAGCCTTACTCTTGCTCTGACTGTGGAAAATGCTTCACGTATTTAAATGTTCTAAAAGTCCACCAGAGAACACACACTGGAGAAAAGCCTTACTCTTGCTCTGACTGTGGAAAATGCTTCACGTATTTACATGATCTAAAAGTTCACCAGAGAACACACACTGGAGAAAAGCCTTACTCTTGCTCTGACTGTGGAAAATGCTTCACGTATTTAAATGTTCTAAAAGTTTACCAGAGAACACACACTGGAGAAAAGCCTTACTTCTGCTCTGACTGTAGCGCGAGTTTCTCTCAACGGAGCCACCTAAAACAACATGAACGTATACACACAGGAGAGAATCCTTAGTCCTGCTCTGACTGTAAGAAGAGTTTCTCTCAAATGGGCCAGTTAAAAAGACACCAAGGTATACATCATGGAGAGTAGCCTTACTCTTGCTCTGACTGTGGAAAATGATTTAAATCATCAGCTGAGCTAAACGGTCATCAGAGATCACACACAGGAGAGAAGCCTTTCTTCTGCTCTTACTGTGGCAACAGCTTCTCCCGATTTGGGCAATGTAAAGACACACCAACAGATACATAGTTGACCGAAGCCTTATCAAAGCACTGACTGTGAGAAGAGATTCTACAGATTGGGCCATTTAAAAAGACACCAATGTATACATGAAGGAGAGAAGCCTCATCAGTTCTCTCAGACCAGCTAAGATTAGTCACTCCTCTTAATTCTCATCTCATAAAATAAATGGCAACGTTGAATTGGATCAAATGAAGAAAGTGTAGAACACTATTGTAATCATATTGTTTCTCACTGCGAGAGAACAATGCAGAGGAAAGGGAGCATCATAGAATGTTAGTCTCTCTTTACTGATCAGTGTGCATCTTGTCAGTTTTTTGCTGTGTTTTTTTTTTTTTGCTTCCGTCCATAGACAAATCCCAGCTCTACTGGTACCAGCAGTACTGCACCTGTCAACGACACAAGTTGTTCTGCTTCCATAAGCACATCCAATGCTAGCATCAGTAATTCTCCATTTGCTGTTAACCCAGCTAGCATGGACACTGGGCTGCATCAGAATCACAACTGTCAGAGCTACTGCCTCCTTATCCGGCAAAACACCAAACAACAGACAGGGATGTGCCTTTCCTCAGCCACAGTGTGTTTATATCTCACAACTCGATGAAACCTTCACTCTTGCACAGACATTTAGAAACAAAACATGCCAATTTGAAAAATAAGCCACAGGAGTTTTTTCAGCGAGAGTTGAGACTACTTTCGAGTAGTAAGACATGTATAAAAGCAACAGATACCATTAATAAGAAGGCGCTAGAATCGTCTTATATGGTGAGCTATCGAGTGGCTAGGACAGGCAAGCACCATACTATTGTGGAGGACTTAAGTCTTCCTGCTTCCGCAGATATGGCTGGGGGGAAAAATCCCAAAAAACTATACAGTTTTCACGACGCATCAGTGACATGGCAGATGTTTGGAACAATTACTGCTTCGCCTTACAAGCCAATAATTCTATGCGTTACAGCTAGATGAGTCAACAGACGTGGCGGGCCTAGTACAGCTCCTGGTATATGTCTGTTACAGCTGGATGAGTCAACAGACGTGGCGGGCCTAGTACAGCTCCTGGTATATGTCCGTTGTTTTTGGAGGGTCAATTAAGGAAGATCCTCTTCTACAAACTACTGGAAACCAGGACAACAGGATATATTTTTAAAGTACTGGCCAGCTTTGTGACATCAAATGGACTTTGGTAGTCAGGTTTGATGAAAACCTGCTCCGGAGTGCTCAGGGCCTCACACAATGACCCTAAGCACACAGCTAAGACGATGTTTGCGAAAATTTTGAAAAACCTGATTTTTGTTGTAATTTTGGAGTGTTGTGTGTAGATTGATGCATTTTATAATAATGCTGTAATGTAACAAAAGGTGGAAAAAGTCAAGCAGTTTGAATACTTTTTGAATACACTGTATCAGATAACGATGATCAGTTTTCTGCATTAGTTTCGGTGGATTTTTTTATTTTTATTACCAAAACACGTTTTGTTTCATGATAAACAGGCTATGAATTGACTAGTGTTTATTAAATTGCCCTTTTAATGCTAGATTCATTGTTTTAGAGATTGATGAATTTATTTTAATAACTGTTGAAGTTAGATATGTTTGTACATGAATTTGTTCCGGGCAACATCTTCTCTTGTGTATAGTTTTAAATAAAATTGCAAATAAATTCATTAAAAATCCTACAATGTGATTTTCTGGATTTTTTTTTCTCTCATTTTGTCTGTCCTAGTTGAAGTACCTATGATGAAAATTACAGGCCTCTCATCTTTTTAAGTGGGAGAACTTGCACAATTGGTGGCTGACTAAATACTTTTTTGCCCCACTGTATGTATATTATGTATTTGTTAGTGTTTCCTGTTTGACCCCAGGAAGAGTAGCCGCTGGGGATCCTAATAAAATACTAAATGTATCAGATATTGATGACGTGTTGATCAGTTTTCACCATTAGTATTTTAATGAATGTTTCATTCAATGTGTTTCTATGGGATATAGTAGTAAAGGCCAAATTCAATATATATTTTTTTATACCTAATGTCCTAAAATTCTAAATCAATTATCTAAATCCATGGTATGACCTTCTTAAAACAATTCCATATGTTAGCATTATATTGTAATGTAATGACCCAGTTAGTATTGGGAAATGGAACCAGAGAGGAAGCTTGTGTTACCTTTCTCACATCACTACAGTATTCATTTCAACAGAACTTTTCCACGCCCCTTTGTTAGAGCTCAATATATACCCAAGACTATATAGAGGGTCATCTACCAGAACCTTTCCTATTGGGTTAGTAAGCACCACAGAATTTTAGGAAGCCATTGTTCAAAATGTGTTCATATACACAGTAACAATGGGAGGGGGTGTGGCCTGCACAGAGAAGGACCACGAGGTTGATCTCAGACAGAGTTGACAGATTAACAGTGAGGACAAACCCAGCCTGCCTCTCCTTTCACACTGCCTTCCAAACAGATTCTAAACCTACAGTCACTGGGTCCTGATTGACAGTGGAGACTTGTTGCACTGCAGGATCTAGAGATGGCATCACTGGACAGGTCTCCATTGGGCCAAGTCTACAACAAAAACATTTAGCAAATCAATCATTGCAACGTGGATGGAAACGGCAGAAACAGGAGACATTTTGTAAAGATCCACAAATGCTTTATCCGTTCGAACAGCGACAGGAAAACATTGAAGAACCACAGTGCAATGCTGCGATGGTGTAAGAAAGGCACTGCTAAGATCAGAGATTCATCTTCTGAGTAAACACCACAAATATTGAGTACACACCTAGTCCCCTGAATACAAACCAAGTAATCTTACATACAGGACTTCAAGTTGTAAAATAGTGAACTACTCCTTTAATGGAGCGGTAGGCTCTATGAAAGGGAAGTTTTGACAACAACAAAAAACGTCCTCGTCGTGTTTTGTTCATTAGTCCACTGTTAATACAATGCCAAAAAGTTTGCATGTTAGCAGTCAAGTTTTCAATATAAAGCACTTTCAGTACAGAGAAAAAAGTGGGATGCTTATGTAAATTATATGCAAATTAGCTAAATAATAATTGCATATAATTTGCATTATCACACCTTTTGGTGTGTACTACATTGTTTTCCAATCCTGGTCCTGGGGATCCATAGAGGTGAGCTTGTTTGTTTTTGCCCCTAACACTCACACACTGGATTCAACTAAACAACTCAAGCCTTTGAACTGAATAAGGTATGTGAGTGCGAGGGCAAAAACACACATGTACTCCCCTTTGGGACCAGGATTGGGGAACACGGCTGTACTGAAAGTCCTCCATCTTCAGAACTTCACTGTTGACGTACACATTATTTGGATTGTATACAGGGTGAAGAAACCAAGGTGGACATTTGTAATTTGATTGAACTATCCCTTTAATTAGGGTTCCTTTGGAGTTATATTTAGTTAGAGATGGATTTGATCTAAGCATGTGCTATAAATATTCATTTATTTAATAAAGAAAACTGCTTTTGTCATCTCTTAAAAAGGCGAACCTAACGAGTGTGCTCTCCTACTCCCTTAAAAGACCTTTGCTTGAAAAACGAGAAAAAAAAGTGTCAGTAGCACTGTTTGTCCATTTTGACACGCCATAGAACCCTTTCTCCGTTTACAAATGAAAACTGTATTTTAAGGCTTGTATGAATGTCCTACTTCATATATTTGTGTCATCATCACAAATCAACTGCATTAAACTTTAAAAAAACAACAACACTTTAACCAGTAAAATGGCTTTCGCTATAGCCTTTATCAATGAACGAAAGCGTTCTGTGATCTTAGCGACTGTTCAAGCAAGAATCAAAACATTGTAAGCGTATATAAACTCAACGATATTTTGTTTGGAAGTAATAAAAACGTACATCTAGACGACTGCTGCCAAGAGTCGCACACATCTGTGAGTGACGTCAGCGCGTTGAGTACTGAAAAAGGGTCTATCGCCACTTCCTCAAAATAGATAACTCAAATCTGTCATTAATGTTGAGTGCTGTTGACCAATCACAAATGAACGGGCTTAAACTTCGGCTACCGACTTGCCTCCAAGAAAAAATGTGTGTGCACAAACAGCCGAAAAAACCCTTACACAAAGCCCAAAACGAAAACAAAAACTTCACAAAATGTTGTCATAATATATGCAGAAACTCTTCCGGCTGTTTTTAAAGAGTTTATTTCATTGAATTATACACAAGACAGAAAACATGTATGTACAAACATATTTTTTTCATTACATTCTTGTCATTTAGCAGATGTTCTTATCCAGAGCGATTTACAGGACAAATAAGGGTTAATTGCCTTGACAGATTTTTCACCTAGTCGGCTCGGGATTCAAACACGCGACCTTTCAGTTACTGGTCCAACACTCTTAACCGCTAGGCTACCTGCCGCCAGATCAATCAACTTCAACACAGTTATTCAAATACATTCATCATCAATGACTACAATAATGAATCAAGTATTAAAATACAATTTAATAAACAGTTGATTAATTCCCTGTTTATCATTAAACAAAAGCTTAGTAATAAAATAATACACCGAAAATAATGCTGAGAACTGATCACGCCATCTTTATCTGATATACACTGAGTGCATAAACATTAGGAACACATTCCTAATATTGAGTTCCCCCCCTTGTCCTCAGAACAGCCTCAATTCATCGGGCATAGACTCTACAAGGTGTTGAAGGTGTTCCACAGGGATGCTGGCCCATGTTGACTCCAATGCTTCCCACAATTGTGTCAAGTTGGCTGGGAGTGGATCTCTACTCCAAATTGCTCCTTCCATCTCCTCCCACAGATGCACAATTGGATTGAGATCTGGTGACTCGGCAGGCCACTGCAGTAAACTGAATTCACTGTCATGTTCTTGGAACGATTCCTGGACAAGCCTTGTAGCATAATCCTGCTGAAGAAATCTATTTGCAGATGGATACACTGCTGCCATGAAGGGAGGCACCTGATTGGCAGTAATTATTTAGATATCCTGTGGCATTCAAACATTGCTAAACTTTTATCAAGGGCCCCAATGTGTGCCCTGAAAACACACCCCAACCATCACACCACCAGCCTGCAATGCTGACACACGGAGTGGATGCATGCAGTGGTGTAAAGTACTTAAGTAAAAAATATCTGTACTTTACTATTTATATTGTTGACAACTTTTATTTCACTATATTCCTAAAGAAAATAATTTTATTTTTACTCCATACATTTTCCCTGACACCCAAAAGTACTCGTTACATTGTTTATGATTAGCAGGACAGGAAATGGTCCAATTCACACACTTATCAAGATAACATCCATGGTCCTCCCCACTGCCTCTGATCTGGCAGACTCACTAAACACAAATGCTTCGTTTGTAAATGATGTCAGTGTTGGAGTGTGCCCCTGGCTGTCTGTAATATTTTTTTTAAACAATACAATTGTGCCATCTGGTTTGCTTAATTGAAGGAATTTGAAATTATTCATACTTTTACTTTTGATACTTAAGTATATTTACAACCAAATACTTTTACTCCAGTAGTATTTTACTGGGTGACTTTTACTTGAGTCATTTTCTATTAAGGTTTCATTACTTTCACTCAGTCTGACAGTTAGGTACTTTTTCCACCACTGGATGTATGTCCTCGTGGTTTCCTCCATACCCCAGTCCTCCCATCAGCATGAAACAGCAGGAACAGGGATTCATCAGGCCAGGCAATGTTTTTCCAATTTTCCAGTGTTTTCATTCCTTAGCCCACTGCAACGGCAGTTTTGTTTGTTTGTTGAAAGCTAATGGAGATCCATAACAAATACACAACAACTAAATCATTAAGGATCAGCTGGTCATCAGCTGGGTTCAGCTGGTCATGGAAAGAGCAGGTGTCCTTAATGTTTTGTACACTCAGTGTGGGTTGTGTCTACTATCTCATTCCCACAGAAAACTGTAGAGGGAAGCAGTACCACCCAGTCAACCATCAGACTCCACTGTGAGACGCCTCACAGAGGATATTCAACCCTCAGGGCAAATCCAAGGTCATGTCAATATCTTTACAGTAGAAGCTAACAAAACACACCAAAACTGACAAGGTACACACTGATCAGTAAAGTAAAGAGAGGCTAACATTCTATAACGCTCCCTTTCCTCTGTACAGTTCTCTCACAGTGAGAACCAGTAGGATTACAAACAAGAGTGTTCTACGCTTTCTTCATTTGATCCAATTCAACGTTGCCAATTATTTTATGAGATGAGAATTAAGTGGAGTGACAAATCTTAGCTGGTCTGAGAGAGCTGATGAGGCTTCTCTCCTTTATGTACACATTGGTGTCTTTTTAAATGGCCCAATCTGTAGAATCTCTTCTCACAGTCAGTGCAGTGATAAGGCTTCTCTCCTGTGTGTATTCGTTCATGTCGTTTTAAGTTGCACAGTAGAGAGAAACTCGCCGCACAGTCAGAGCAGGAGTAAGGCTTCTCTCCTGTGTGTATACTTTCATGTCGTTTTAAGTGGCACAGTAGAGAGAAACTTGCCGCACAGTTAGAGCAGATGTAAGGCTTCTCTCCTGTGTGTGTTCTCTTATGAACTTTTAGCCTAGTTGATGTTGTGAAGCATTTTACACAATAAGAGCAGGAGTAAGGCTTCTCTCCTGTGTGTGTTCTCTTATGAACTTTTAGCTCAGATGATGTTATGAAGCATTTTACACAGTCAGAGCAGGAGTAAGGCTTCTCTCCTGTATGTATATGTTTATGTGTTTTTAAGTGGCCCAGTCGAGAGAAACTCTTTCCACAGTCAGAGCAGGAGTAAGGCTTCTCTCCTGTATGTATATGTTGGTGTCTTTTTAAGTGGCCCAGTAGAGAATAACTGTTTCCACAATCAGAGCAGGAATAAGGCTTCTCTCCTGTGTGTATACGTTCATGTCGTTTTAAGTTACACAGTAGAGAGAAACTCGCCGCACAGTCAGAGCAGGAGTAAAGCTTCTCTCCTGTGTGTATACGTTCATGACGTTTTAAGTTGCACAGTAGAGAGAAACTCGCCGCACAGTCAGAGCAGGAGTAAGGCTTCTCTCCTGTGTGTGTTCTCTGATGAACTTTTAGTCTAGCTGATGTTGTGAAGCATTTTACACAGTCAGAGCAGGAGAACAGCTTCCCTCCTGTATGCACTCTCTGATGAACTGTCACAGTCTTGGATGTTGTGAAATTCTTCCCACCGTCAGTATAGGAATATTGATTCTCTCCTCTGTGTATTTTTAGGTGTACTTTTAGCTTTGATAGAAATGGGAATATTTCCTCACAATGTGGGCAGGGGTGAGACCTCTTAGCTCTGTGATCTTTCTGCTGTTGCTCTCTGGATGTAGAGAATGTCTCAACATGGTCTCCTGTGTGAACAACATCAGAAGAAACAGTCAGTTGGTGTGATACACATGTCAATCAAATGTATTTTATGAAGCCCTTTTTACATCAGCAGTTGTCACAAAGTGCTTTACAGAAACAGAAAGCCAGCTTAAAACCACAAAGAGCAAGCAATGCAAATGTAGCAGCAAAGTGGCCACGAAAAACTCCACAGCAAGAAGGAACCAAGGAAGAAACGTAAAGAGGAACCAGGCTCAAATGGGTGGCCAGTCCTCTTCTGGCTGTACCGGGTGACATATGTATTCATATCAGCAGGCTGGTAACATATGTATTCACATCAGTAGGCTGGTACTGTATGTATTCATATCAGTAGGCTGGTAACATATGTATTCATATCAGTAGGCTGGTAACATATGTATTCATATCAGCAGGCTGGTAACATATGTATTCATATCAGTAGGCTGGTACTGTATGTATTCATATCAGTAGGCTGGTAACATATGTATTCATATCAGTAGGCTGGTAACATATGTATTCATATCAGTAGGCTGTACAATAGAAAAGGGGAATAAAACTATTCTAAAAGTGGGTAAAAGCCATATCATCCTCCACTCACTATCTAAGGGTTAGTAACCAGGCTTTATCACATCCGACCGTGATTAGGAGTCCCATAGGGTGGCGATCAATTGGACCAGCATCGTCCGGGTTTGGCCCGGGAGGTAGGCCGTCAATGTAAATAATAATTTGTTCTTAACTGACTTGCCTAAATAAAAGGTAAAATATTTTTTTAAATACTAATTTTGTAGAACTTTAAAATACTGGCAGCGTGTCTACTTCACTTCTTTATTCTACTCTCTGATCACTCAGGATAGCCCAGTGAATTAAACACATGCTGGCAATGCTGGTATGCAAGTCTGAGTAGCATGAAATAATATCTACCTTCTCATTGAAACAGTTCATCATGAAACACTTCTACTACAACTTTTCATGCACAGTGGGAAGTTGAAAGGAACAACAAATTTAGATAGAACCTGGTCTTACCATGAGAAACAGATTTCCCAATCTTCTCCTCCTCCTCTTCATCTTTAATGTTGACATTCAGCTCCAGTGTTTGACTGCAGTCTTCCAGCTTCACTGATGCCATCTCTGGATCCTGCGGTACAAACTGGGCTCCACTGTCACAATCAGGACCCAGTGACTGTAGGTTTGGGCTCACTGTGGAAGGAGAGAAGCAGGCTGGGTTTGTCCTCATCTGCTCATCATCATCTACTCATCTATCACTCCAGTGTTCATCTGCTAAATTGTAATCACTTTGCTACTATGGCCTATTTATTGCCATACCTCCTCATGCCATTTGCACACACTGTATATAGACGTTGTTTTCTATTGTGTTATTGACTGTGTTGTTTCTGTTGCACTGCTATGCTTTATCTTGGCCAGGTCGCAGTTGTAAATGAGAACTCGTTCTCAACTGGCCTACCTGGTTAAATAAAGGTGTTCTCAACTAGCCTACCTGGTTAAATAAAGGTGTTCTCAACTAGCCTACCTGGTTAAATAAAGGTGTTCTCAACTAGCCTACCTGGTTAAATAAAGGTGTTCTCAACTAGCCTACCTGGTTAAATAAAGGTGTTCTCAACTGGCCTACCTGGTTAAATAAAGGTGTTCTCAACTAGCCTACCTGGTTAAATAAAGGTGTTCTCAACTAGCCTACCTGGTTAAATAAAGGTGTTCTCAACTAGCCTACCTGGTTAAATAAAGGTGTTCTCAACTAGCCTACCTGGTTAAATAAAGGTGTTCTCAACTAGCCTACCTGGTTAAATAAAGGTGTTCTCAACTAGCCTACCTGGTTAAATAAAGGTGTTCTCAACTAGCCTACCTGGTTAAATAAAGGTGTTCTCAACTAGCCTACCTGGTTAAATAAAGGTGTTCTCAACTAGCCTACCTGGTTAAATAAAGGTGTTCTCAACTAGCCTACCTGGTTAAATAAAGGTGTTCTCAACTAGCCTACCTGGTTAAATAAAGGTGTTCTCAACTAGCCTACCTGGTTAAATAAAGGTGTTCTCAACTAGCCTACGGTGTTCTCAACTAGCCTACCTGGTTAAATAAAGGTGTTCTCAACTAGCCTACCTGGTTAAATAAAGGTGTTCTCAACTAGCCTACCTGGTTAAATAAAGGTGTTCTCAACTAGCCTACCTGGTTAAATAAAGGTGTTCTCAACTAGCCTACCTGGTTAAATAAAGGTGTTCTCAACTAGCCTACCTGGTTAAATAAAGGTGTTCTCAACTAGCCTACCTGGTTAAATAAAGGTGTTCTCAACTAGCCTACCTGGTTAAATAAAGGTGTTCTCAACTAGCCTACCTGGTTAAATAAAGGTGTTCTCAACTAGCCTACCTGGTTAAATAAAGGTGTTCTCAACTAGCCTACCTGGTTAAATAAAGGTGTTCTCAACTAGCCTACTCTGGGTTAAATAAAGGTGTTCTCAACTAGCCTACCTGGTTAAATAAAGGTGTTCTCAACTAGCCTACCTGGTTAAATAAAGGTGTTCTACCTGGTTAAATAAAGGTGTTCTCAACAACTAGCCTACCTGGTTAAATAAAGGTGTTCTCAACTAGCCTACCTGGTTAAATAAAGGTGTTCTCAACTAGCCTACCTGGTTAAATAAAGGTGTTCTCAACTAGCCTACCTGGTTAAATAAAGGTGTTCTCAACTAGCCTACCTGGTTAAATAAAGGTGTTCTCAACTAGCCTACCTGGTTAAATAAAGGTGTTCTCAACTAGCCTACCTGGTTAAATAAAGGTGTTCTCAACTAGCCTACCTGGTTAAATAAAGGTGTTCTCAACTAGCCTACCTGGTTAAATAAAGTTGAAATAAAAATTAAACAAATAAATTGATGGATTATAGACAAGGTTGTTTATATTGACCTCAGATTCTCAGTTTATCCGTGTCAAAGTAGTCTGTCATTTTGGTCATCTGTGAGGTATTAAAAATGATTCTGCCAACGTCTCCAGTCATCCAAACTGATGTAGAACTGCATGAAAATCTGTAGAATTCGTGAGGATGTTGATTTTGGCCTTTGGAATAGACCACAACACCTGAACAGGATCGATACATCCGAACATCACACCTGCTAGACAGGAATGTCAGTGTTTTGCCATGGCCAGCGAAGAGCCCGGATCTCAATCCCATTGAGCACGTCTGGGACCTGTAGGATCGGAGGGTGAGGGATAGGGCCATTCCCCCAGGAAATGTCCAGGATCTTTTAGGTGCCTTGGTGGAAGAGTGGGGTAACATCTCACTGCAAGAACTGGCAAATCTGATACAGTCCATGAGGAGGAGATGCACTGCAGTACTTAATGCAGCTGGTGGCCACACCAGATACTGACTGTTACTTTTGATTTTGACCCCCCTTTGTTCAGGGACACATTATTCCATTTCTGTTTGTCACATGTCTGTGGAACTTCTTAATTTTTTGTCTCAGTTGTTGAATCTTATTATGTTGATACAAATATTTACACATTAAGTTTGCTGAAAATAAAACGCAGTTGACAGTGAGAGGTCGTTTATTTTTTTGCCGAGTTTATTTTGAACTTGTCAGCTCAGGGATTCGTTCCAGCAACCTTTCGATTACTGGCCCATCTCTCCAACCACTAGGCTACCTGTATGTAATTCATATCAGTAGGCTGCTCAATACAAAAGGAGAATAAAACTAATCTAAAACTATCCCATATGTCAAAAAGATGAGCCATATCATCCTCCACTCACTATCACAAGGGTTAGTAACTACACAGACTCATTTCATATCCTCCTCCACTCACTATCACAAGGGTTAGTAACTACAGACTCATTTCATATCATCCTCCACTCACTGTCACAAGGGTTAGAAACTACACACACTAATTTCATAGAACTTTAAAACACTGGCAGTTTGTCTACTTCACTTCTTTAGTCTACTCTCTGATCACTCCAGACAGTCCAGTGAATAAAACAAATGCTGGCAATACTGGTGTCAAACCAGGCAAGTCTGAGTACCATGAATTAACATCTACCTTCTCATTGAAACAGTTCATCATGAAACAGTTCTACTGCAACTTTTCATACACAGTGGGAAGTTGGAATAAACAACAAACTTAGTTAGATAGAACCTGCTCTTACCATGACTAACAGATTTCCCAATCTCCTCCTCCTCTTCTTCATCTTTAATGTTGACATTCAGCTCCAGTGTTTGACTGCAGTCTTCCAGCTTCACTGATGCCATCTCTGGATCCTGCAGAGCAAACTGGGCTCCACTGTCACAATCAGGACCCAGTGACTGTAGGTTTGGACTCACTGTGGAAGGAGAGAAGCAGGCTGGGGTTGTCCTCAGTGTTGATGTTACCGGCCTCATACCTGAGTCAGCAAGTAGTTTATGAGAAGCAGACAAAAAAGTTATTTTCTTGACAGAACTGACACTTTCTTTATTCTCTATTAAATATATTATATTTTTTCTTGTTCAATTATCTAATTCAATTCACTTGGACTGAAATAGTTGCCGATACTCATTTTGGGTGCCGGTACTGTTTATATTTACAGTGGGGAGTATTTGATAACCTGCAAAATCGGCAGTGTTTCCTACTTACAAAGCATGTAGAGGTCTGTAATTTTTTTTAATCATAGGTACACTTCAACTGTGAGAGACGGAATCTAAAACAAAAATCCAGAAAATCACATTGTATGATTTTTAAGTAATTAATTTGCATTTTATTGCATGACATAAGTATTTGATACATCAGAAAAGCAGAACTTAATATTTGGTACAGAAACATTTGTTTGCAATAACAGAGATCATACGTTTCCTGTAGTTCTTGACCAGGTTTGCACACACTGCAGCAGGGATTTTGGCCCACTCCTCCATACAGACCTTCTCCAGATCCTTCAGGTTTCGGGGCTGTCACGGGGAAATACGGACTTTCAGCTCCCTCCAAAGATTGTCTATTGGGTTCAGGTCTGGAGACTGGCTAGGCCACTCCAGGACCTTGAGATGCTTCTTACGGAGCCACTCCTTAGTTGCCCTGGCTGTGTGTTTTGGGTCGTTGTCATGCTGGAAGACGCAGCCACGACCCATCTTCAATGCTCTTACTGAGGGAAGGAGGTTGTTGCCCAAATCTCGCGATACATGGCCCCATCCATCCTCCCCTCAATACGGTGCAGTCGTCCTGTCCCCTTTGCAGAAAAGTATCCCCAAAGAATGATGTTTCCACCTCCATGCTTCATGGTTGGGATGGTGTTCTTGGGGTTGTACTCATCCTTCTTCTTCCTCCAAACACAGAGAGTGGAGTTTAGACCAAAGAGCTCTATTTTTGTCTCATCAGACCACATGACCTTCTCCCATTCCTCCTCTGGATCATCCAGATGGTCATTGGCAAACTTAAGATGGGCCTGGAGATGCGCCAGCTTGAGCAGGATTTTAATCCATGACGGCGTAGTGTGTTACTAATGGTTTTCTTTGAGACTGTGGTCCCAGCTCTCTTCAGGACTTTGACCAGGTCCTGCCATGTAGTTCTGGGCTGATCCCTCACCTTCCTCATGATCATTGATGCCCCACGAGGTGAGATCTTGCATGGAGCCCCAGACCGAGGGTGATTGACCGTCATCTTGAACTTCTTCCAATTTTGAATAATTGCGCCAACAGTTGTTGTCTTCTCACCAAGCTGCTTGCTTATTGTCCTGTAGCCCATCCCAGCCCTGTGCAGGTCTACAATTGTATCCCTGATGTCCTTACACAGCTCTCTGGTCTTGGCCATTGTGGAGAGGTTGGAGTCTGTTTGATTGAGTATGTGGACAGGTGTCTTTTATACAGGTAACGAGTTCAAACAGGTGCAGTTAATACAGGTAATGAGTGGAGAACAGGAGGGCTTCTTAAAGAAAAACTAACAGGTCTGTGAGAGCCGGAATTCTTACTGGTTGGTAGGTGATCAAATACTTATGTCATGCAATAAAATGCAAAATAATTACTTAAAAATCATACAAATGTGATTTTCTGGATTTTTGTTTTAGATTCCATCTCTCACAGTTGAAGTGTACCTATGATAAAAATGACAGACCTCTACATGCTTTGTAAGTAGGAAAACCTGCAAATCGGCAGTGTATCAAATACTTGTTCTCCCCACTGTAGGTGCAGGAGCTCCACAATACTTTTGAGCTAAAACTTAACCTGTAGTAGATAAATGCATAAATGACTATTTAGTACAAGGTTACAGTTTGTTTTAGGCAGCACTATGTGATATTTTAATTGATAACCTTGTATTCACGGTTTTACTTCAAAAAACAATTGTATTTCCTGTTCACACCATAGTAACGTTTATAGATGAACACAAACTGAATGTGTCAATATTATTACACATGTAGAAAACACAATCATTACATTTGGTTTCAAAACAGTAGTGCAACCGTAAAATTGTCTCTCTGCTGCATCGAAATCCGTTGACGCAGACCGAGCGGGTGCCGCGATTTAACCAGAATTTTTCCTTTCATGGAGATCTACGGACAATTCCTTCGACCCCATGGCTTGGTTTTTGCTCTGAAACCCACTGTCAAATATGGAACCTTATATAGTCAGGTGTGTGCCTTTCCAAATCATGTCCAATCAATTGAATTTACCACAGGTTGACAACAATCAAGTTGAAGAAATATCTCAAGGATGATCAATGGAAAACAATATGCTCAATCTCGAGTCTCATAGCAAAGGGTCTGAATACTTATGTAAATAAGGCATTTGTTTTACGTTTTTTAGAAATGTTTAAACATTTCTAAAACCCTGCGTTTGCTTTGTCATTATGGGGTATTGTGGGTAGATTGATGAGGAACGTTTTTCATTTAATCCATTTTAGAATAAGGCTGTAACGTAACAAAATGTGGAAAAAGTCAAGGGGTCTGAATACTTTCCGAATGCACTGTATGTGTATGCATACATATGAGTAGGCTGGTACTGTGTGTATTCATATCAGTAGACTGGTAGTGTACGTATTCATATCAGTAGTCTGGTAGTGTATGTATTCATATCAGTAGTCTGGTACTGTATGTATTCATATCAGTAGACTGGTAGTGTACGTATTCATACCAGTAGTCTGGTAGTGTACGTATTCATATCAATAGTCTGGTAGTGTATGTATTCATATCAGTAGTCTGGTAGTGTACGTATTCATATCAGTAGTCTGGTAGTGTATGTATTCATATCAGTAGTCTGGTACTGTATGTATTCATATCAGTAGTCTGGTACTGTACGTATTCATATCAGTAGGCTGGTACTGTATGTATTCATATCAGTAGGCTGGTACTGTACGTGTTCATATCAGTAGGCTGGTACTGTATGTATTCATATCAGTAGGCTGGTACTGTATGTATTCATATCAGTAGGCTGGTACTGTACGTGTTCATATCAGTAGTCTGGTACTGTATGTATTCATATCAGTAGGCTGGTACTGTATGTATTCATATCAGTAGTCTGGTACTGTATGTATTCATATCAGTAGTCTGGTACTGTACGTATTCATATCAGTAGGCTGGTACTGTACGTATTCATATCAGTAGGCTGGTACTGTACGTATTCATATCAGTAGTCTGGTACTGTACGTGTTCATATCAGTAGGCTGGTACTGTATGTGTTCATATCAGTAGGCTGGTACTGTACGTATTCATATCAGTAGTCTGGTACTGTACGTATTCATATCAGTAGGCTGGTACTGTATGTATTCATATCAGTAGGCTGGTACTGTATGTGTTCATATCAGTAGGCTGGTACTGTATGTGTTCATATCAGTAGGCTGGTAGTATGTGTATTCATATCAGTAGTCTGGTACTGTATGTATTCATATCAGTAGTCTGGTACTGTATGTATTCATATCAGTAGGCTGGTACTGTACGTATTCATATCAGTAGGCTGGTACTGTATGTATTCATATCAGCAGGCTGGTACTGTATGTATTCGTATATCAGTAGTCTGGTACTGTACGTATTCATATCAGTAGTCTGGTAGTGTATGTATTCATATCAGCAGGCTGGTACTGTATGTATTCATATCAGTAGGCTGGTAGTGTATGTATTCATATCAGTAGTCTGGTACTGTATGTATTCATATCAGTAGGCTGGTACTGTACGTATTCATATCAGTAGGCTGGTACTGTATGTATTCATATCAGCAGGCTGGTACTGTATGTATTCATATCAGCAGGCTGGTACTGTATGTATTCATATCAGCAGGCTGGTACTGTATGTATTCATATCAGCAGGCTGGTAGTGTATGTATTCATATCAGTAGTCTGGTACTGTATGTATTCATATCAGTAGTCTGGTAGTGTATGTATTCATATCAGTAGGCTGGTACTGTACGTATTCATATCAGTAGTCTGGTAGTGTATGTATTCATATCAGCAGGCTGTGCAATACAAAGGGGAATAAAACTAATCTAAAAGTATCTCATAAGTCATGAAAATTATGGATCTATATCATCCTCTCACTATCACAAGGGTTAGAAACTACACAGACTCACTTCATAGAACTTTAAAACACTGGCAGTTTGTCTACTTCACTTCTTCAGTCTACTCTCTGATCACTCCAGATAGCCCAGTTAATAAAACAAATGCTGACAAAACTGGTGTCAAACCTCCAAGTCTCAATAGCATGAAATAACATGTTGAAACAGTTCATCATGAAATCCTGCCCTGCCTTTCTAAGTCTTCGAAAGCCAAGTTACCTTCTCTGCTATGCAATCTGGTTTCCGAGTTGGTCATGGGTGCACCTCAGCCACGCTCAAAGTCCTGAACGATATCATAACCACCATCGATAACAGACAGTACTGTGCAGCCATCTTCATCGATCTGGCCAAGGCTTTCAATGTCAAATTGGAGGGCCTGTTGTCTGGACCTCTGGCAGTCTCTATGAGGGTGCCACAGGGTTCAATTCTCAGGCCGACTCTTTTCTCTGTATATATCAATGATGTAGCTCTTGCTGCTGGTGATTCTCTAATCCACCTCTACGCAGACAACACCATTCTGTATACTTTGGACACTGTGTTAACAAACCTCCAGACGAGCTTCAATGCCATACAACCCTCCTTCCAAGGCCTCCAACTGCTCTTAAATGCTAGTAAAACTAAATGCATGCTCTTCAACCGATCGCTGACCGCACCCGCCCGCCCGACTAACATCACTACTCTATACCTACAAATACCTAGGTGTCTGGTTAGACTGTAAACTCTCCTTCTAGACTCACATTAAGCATCTCCAAACCAAAATTAAATCTAGAATCGGCTCCTATTTCGCAACAAAGCCTCCTTCATTCATGCTGCCGAACATACCCTCGTAAAACTGACTATCCTACCGATCCTTGACTTTGGCGACGTCATTTACAAAATAGCCTCGAACACTCTACTCAGCAAATTGGATGTAGTCTATCACAGTCTCGTCTGTTTTGTCACCAAAGCCCCATATACTACCCACCACTGCAACCTGTACGCTCTTGTTGGCTGGGCCCTTGCTTCATATTGGTCACAAAACCCACTGGCTCCAGGTCATCAATACGTCTTTGCTAGGTAAAGCCCCGCCTTATCTCAGCTCACTGGTCACCATAGCAACACCCACCCGTAGCAAGCGATCCAGCAGGTATATTTCACTGGTCATCCCCAAAGCCAAGTCCTCATTTGGCCACATGTTCTTCCAGTTCTCTGCTGCCAATGACTGGAACAAATGGCAAACATCACTTTAGCTGGAGACATATCTCCCTCACTAACTTTAAGCATCAGCTGTCAGAGCAGCTTACCGATCACTGCACCTGTACACAGCCCATCTGTAAATAGCCCACCCAACTACCTCATCCCCATATTGCTATTTATTTTTGCTCTTTTGCACCCCGGTATCTCTACTTGCACATCTATCACTCCAGTGTTAATACTAAATTGTAAATATTTCACCACTACGGCCTATTTATTTCCTTACCTCTCTAATCTTACTACATTTTTACACACTGCATATATATGTTTCTATTGTGTTATTGGCTGTACGTTTGTTTACTCCATGTGTAACTCTGTGTTTGTGTCGCACTGCTTTGCTTTATCTTGGCCAGGTCGCAGTTGTAAATGAGAACTTGTTCTCACCTGGCCTACCTGGTTAAATAAAGGTGAAATAAAATTAAACAGTTCTACAGCAACTTTTCCTGCACAGTGGGAAGTGGTAATGAAAAACACCAACTTAGTTAGATAGAACCTGCTCTTACCATGAGAAACAGATATTCCAATCTCCTCCTCCTCTTCTTCATCTTTAATGATGACATTCAGCTCCAGTGTTTGACTGCAGTCTTCCAGCTTCACTGATGCCATCTCTGGATCCTGCAGTGCAAACTGGGCTCCACTGTCACAATCTGGACCCAGTGACTGTAGGTTTGGACTCAGTGTGGAAGGAGAGAGGCAGGTTGGGTTTGTCCTCACTGTTGATGTTACTGGCCTCAGACTTAATCTGAGTCAGCCAGTAGTAATAAAGAGAAACGGACACAAAAGTTAGTGCCAGAACTGTCAAGACTTACTTTATTCTCTAAAAATATGGTTTATTTTAGGTGCAGGAGCTACACAATACTGTTGAGCTAATATTCTATAAGAGGAACATGAGCTCAAACAGTAAACATTTGAGGTGACGTAATCAGCTCCGGTGAGCTGCTGTCCAAGACAAGAACTGATCTCATTTCAATAGATGAGGTAGCTAAGCATTGACAAAACATTCATTAATTCACATTAGACAAAGTATACACTTTAAATTAGGCTACAAACTGTAAATGCAGTTAATCTATAGTAGATTTCCTGAATTCACATAAATGCCTCAAAAACCATTCAGTACAAGGTTGCAGTATGTTTCAGGCAGCACTATGTACTATTTTCCTGAATAAACTTGTCTTCACTGTATTATTCATATCAAAAACCAATAGTATTTCCGTTCACACCATAGTAACATTTATAGATAGACAGAAACAACTGAATATCTCTGAATATTAGTACACATGTAGAAAACTGATAATCATTACATTCAGCTCCAAAACAGTAGTGCAACCGTAAAATGCAACCATCTCTGCTGCAGCGAAGTGCGTTGATGCAGACCGAGGGGGAACCGCCATTTTACAATTTCGTGAATTTGACACAAAACCAAAAACGACATGTAAAACGAATCCAGAATTCTCAAATAAATTGATCCTTAATGAAATGACCTTGACAAAATGATATACATCCACTCAGACTAACCTAAAGTCTATATGTGATTTGTAAAAAAAAAAGTGATCACGTTCACTCACGCGTTTTGACATAAAAATAACACATAAAACCTTTATCAAACGTGATAATAACTTGACGTATTTGTTACCTAGCATGTTATGAAATGTTCTTTCGATATTATAACGTGCTATTACATACCAGTAGTAATACATTTGAAAGCGACACAGAAGTTGTCGTCTCGACTGCACAAATCTGACGTATCCTTTATTCTGAAGAATGATGCGCGCTTGCGCGGAACTTCCTGTTCCCCCACTACCAGTTCCTAAACCCAGAGACGTAACAACGCGAGACTTCAGAGAACGCTTGTGAAGCGGACCAAGCCTGGGTTTGAGAAGTCAATGAGAGAAGTGAACAATTCTGATACATTTGCAGCGGCTAATGGGGATCCTAATAAATACCAAAAATATTTTGTCGACACACTTGAAACATGACCCTTCTTTTATCAATTTCATAACAGCAGTGGTTTATTCGCGTATCTTACATATTGCAGCATCACATGAGTAGGCAGACACTCTTCACTCTTTCAACGAAACTCCAGATATAACACATTTTATCGGTGCCCTGCTCCGAAAAACAATGCTCTCTCCTACTCTTCTGAGACGCATGATAATCAAAACAAAACCATTACTGGTCACTCTGACAGACTCTACCTTTCACCATGCCTCCTTTACCATCTTCCTGACCTCAAATGATCACCCAAAAATACATAATTTTTGATGAATCGCGCTCCAAAAGAAACCAATGTTCGTTTACAACTTTTGGTCTGTTTGCTCCATTTTTCGTTGTCTCCGTCTTCCATTCCTTCTGTTTTTGGGGAGGAAGCTTCCAGGGTGCTGTCTTCCCTATGTCAAGGTAATCGATCCATAACAGATTACTCTATTGAGTTTCGCACTCTTGCTGCCTCCAGTGACTGGAACGAGCCGGCTTTGCTCGCTCGTTTTCTGGAGGGTCTCCGCACGGAGGTAAAGGATGAGATTCTCTCCCGGGAGGTTCCTTCCAGCGTGGATTCCTTGATTGAACTCGCTATTCGCATAGAGCGACGGGTTGATCTTCGTCACCGAGCTCGTGGAAAGGAGCTCGCGTTCTCCGTTGCCCCCCTCTCCGCATCACTACCATCTTCCTCCGCCGGCTCGGGTGCTGAGCCTATGCAGCTGGGGGGTATCCGCATCTCGACTAAGGAGAGGGAACGGAGAATCACCAACCGCCTCTGTCTCTATTGCGGTTCCGCTGGTCATTTTGTCACTTCATGTCCAGTAAAAGCCAGAGCTCATCAGTAAGCGGAGGGCTACTGGTGAGCGCCACTACTCTGGTCTCTCCTTCAAGATCCTGCACTACCTTGTCGGTCCATCTACGCTGGACCGGTTCGTCAGCTTCCTGCAGTGCCTTGATAGACTCTGGGGCGGAGGGCTGTTTTATGGACGAGACCTGGGCTCGGGAACATGACATTCCTCTCAGACAGTTAAGGGAGTCCTCTCCCCAGGATTCAGCGTGAGACGCTACCTTTAACCCTCACTGTCTCTGGTAATCATAGCGAAACCCTTTCTTTTTTAATTTTTCGTTCACCTTTTACACCTGTTGTTTTGGGCCATCCCTGGCTAGTTTGTCATAATCCTTCTATTAATTGGTCTAGTAATTCTATCCTCTCCTGGAACGTCTCTTGTCATGTGAAATGTTTAATGTCTGCTATCCCTCCTGTTTCCTCTGTCTCTTCTTCACAGGAGGAGCCTGGTGATTTGACAGGGGTGCCGGAGGAATATCACGATCTGCGCACAGTGTTCAGTCGGTCCAGAACCACTCCCCCCCGGGGTAGACTATACTCTCTGTCGGCTCCCGAACGTAAGGCTCTCGAAGATTATTTGTCTGTAGCTCTTGACACCGGTACCATAGTCCCCTCCTCCTCTCCCGCCGGAGCGGGGTTTTTTTTTGTTAAGAAGAAGGACGGGTCCCTGCGCCCCTGCATAGATTATCGAGGGCTGAATGACATAACAGTGAAGAACCGTTATCCGCTTCCTCTTATGTCTTCAGCCTTCGAGATCCTGCAGGGAGCCAGGTTTTTCACTAAGTTGGACCTTCGTAACGCTTACCATCTCGTGCGCATCAGGGAGGGGGACGAGTGGAAGACGGCGTTTAACACTCCGTTAGGGCACTTTGAATACCGGGTTCTTCCTTTCGGCCTCGCTAACGCTCCAGCTGTCTTTCAGGCATTAGTCAATGACGTCCTGAGAGACATGCTGAACATCTTTGTTTTCGTTTACCTTGACGATATCCTGATTTTTTCACCGTCACTCCAGATTCATGTTCAGCACGTTCGACGTGTCCTCCAGCGCCTTTTAGAGAATTGTCTTTTTGTGAAGGCTGAGAAGTGCACTTTTCATGCCTCCTCCGTCACATTTCTCGGTTCTGTTATTTCCGCTGAAGGCATTAAGATGGATCCCGCTAAGGTCCAAGCCGTCATTGATTGGCCCGTCCCTAAGTCACGCGTCGAGCTGCAGCGCTTTCTCGGCTTCGCGAATTTCTATCGTCGTTTCATCCGTAATTTCGGTCAGGTGGCAGCTCCTCTCACAGCCCTTACTTCTGTCAAGACGTGCTTTAAGTGGTCCGTTTCCGCCCAGGGAGCTTTTGATCTCCTCAAGAATCGTTTTACATCCGCACCTATCCTTGTTACACCTGACGTCTCTAGACAGTTCGTTGTCGAGGTTGACGCGTCAGAGGTGGGCGTGGGAGCCATTCTTTCTCAGCGCTCCCTCTCTGACGACAAGGTCCACCCTTGCGCGTATTTTTCTCATCGCCTGTCGCCGTCGGAACGTAACTATGATGTGGGAAACCGCGAACTGCTCGCCATCCGCTTAGCCCTAGGCGAATGGCGACAGTGGTTGGAGGGGGCGACCGTTCCTTTTGTCGTTTGGACGGACCATAGGAACCTTGAGTACATCCGTTCTGCCAAACGACTTAATGCGCGTCAGGCTCGTTGGGCGCTGTTTTTCGCTCGTTTCGAGTTCGTGATTTCTTATCGTCCGGGCTCTAAGAACACCAAGCCTGATGCTTTATCTCGTCTCTTCAGTTCTTCAGTAGCCTCCACTGACCCCGAGGGGATTCTCCCTGAGGGGCGTGTTGTCGGGTTGACTGTCTGGGGAATTGAGAGGCAGGTAAAGCAAGCACTCACTCACACTCCGTCGCCGCGCGCTTGTCCTAGGAACCTTCTTTTCGTTCCCGTTCCTACTCGTCTGGCCGTTCTTCAGTGGGCTCACTCTGCCAAGTTAGCCGGCCACCCCGGCGTTCGGGGTACGCTTGCTTCCATTCGCCAGCGTTTTTGGTGGCCCACCCGGGAGCATGACACGCGTCGTTTCGTGGCTGCTTGTTCGGTCTGCGCGCAGACTAAGTCCGGTAACTCCCCTCCTGCCGGCCGTCTCAGACCGCTTCCCATTCCCTCTCGACCGTGGTCTCACATCGCCTTAGATTTTATCACCGGACTGCCTTCGTCAGCGGGGAGGACTGTTATTCTTACGGTTGTCGATAGGTTCTCTAAGGCGGCTCATTTTATTCCCCTTGCTAAGCTTCCTTCTGCTAAAGAAACGGCACAAATCATCATCGAGAATGTTTTCAGAATTCATGGCCTTCCGTCAGACGTCGTTTCGGACAGGGGTCCGCAATTCACGTCTCAATTTTGGAGGGAGTTTTGCCGTTTGATTGGGGCTTCCGTCAGTCTCTCTTCCGGCTTTCACCCCCAGTCTAACGGTCAAGCAGAACGGGCCAATCAGACTATTGGTCGCATCTTACGCAGTCTTTCTTTTCGTAACCCTGCGTCTTGGTCAGAACAGCTCCCCTGGGCAGAATACGCCCACAACTCGCTTCCTTCGTCTGCGACCGGGCTATCTCCTTTTCAGAGTAGCCTCGGGTACCAGCCTCCGCTGTTCTCGTCTCAGTTCGTCGAGTCCAGCGTCCCCTCCGCTCAGGCTTTTGTCCAACGTTGCGAGCGCACCTGGAAGAGGGTCAGGTCTGCACTTTGCCGTTATAGGGCGCAGACTGTGAGAGCCGCTAATAAGCGTAGAACTAAGAGTCCTAGATATTGTCGCGGTCAGAGAGTTTGGCTCTCCACTCAGAACCTTCCCCTTAAGACAGCTTCTCGCAAGTTGACCCCGCGGTTCATTGGTCCGTTCCGTATTTCTCAGATCATTAATCCTGTCGCAGTGCGACTTCTTCTTCCGCGATATCTTCGTCGCGTCCACCCGGTCTTCCATGTCTCCTGTGTTAAGCCCGTTCTTCGCGCCCCCGCTCGTCTCCCCCCCCCCCCCCCCCCCCCCCCCCATCCTTGTCGAGGGCGCACCTATCTACAGGGTCCGTAAGATTTTGGACATGCGTCCTCGGGGCCGTGGTCATCAGTACCTAGTGGATTGGGAGGGGTACGGTCCTGAGGAAAGGAGTTGGGTTCCCTCTCGGGACGTGCTGGACCGTTCGCTGATCGATGATTTCCTCCGTTGCCGCCAGGTTTCCTCCTCGAGTGCGCCAGGAGGCGCTCGGTGAGTGGGGGGGTACTGTCATGTATTGTCATATTATGTCTTGTTCCTGTTCTTTCTCTTCACTCCGTCTCCCTCTGCTGGTCGTATTAGGTTACCTCCTCTTCCCCTCTTTCCCCCAGCTGTTCCTCATCTTCTCTAACTACCTCGTTCACCCTTTTCCCACCTGTTCCCTTTTTTCCCTCTGATTAGGTCTCTATTTCTCTCTCTGTTCCTGCTTCTGTCTTTGTCAGATTCTCGTTTGAGTTTCTCATGCCAGAACCAAACTATCGTCTCGTTTGCTTCAACCTTGTCCTGTCCTGTCGGAATCTGCCTGTTCATCTGAGGCTACGTGTGATCAGGTACCTCTGTCCTCTACAACCCAGCTAATCTCCTCTGCTGCTAGAAGGGGACTCTACCCAGCTATTCTCCTCTGCTGCTAGAAGGGGAACTCTTCTGTGATCTTCAGAAGGACTTTATGTTTCATTTGTCGCCCTCTCTGCGGGTTGTTTACTTTGCCATCATATACATTTGAAGAGGATCTATGTCTTACCTGTGTTTTGACATTAAAGGACTCTGTTTTTGTTAAACCGCTTTTGGGTCCTCACTCACGTGCATAACACATTCTATCTAGAGTTTGCTTCATGCGCCTCAGCTGTAGCTCCCCCCGTACTCTCCTTCGTTCTCTCTCTTTCTCTCGTGTCTGGGTCAGGCTGTCTTCTGTCCATACCTGACCCCTGTCGTTTACACTTTCTCTGTCCATCTCTGCGCTTCCCGAGCATCCATTCCCATAGCTGCCCTCCATACTGTGTTGTTCGCTTGTGCACTCCCTCCCTTTTTCCTCTCTCTGTATTCTGCTCAGCTCCGTTATCCCATCTCTCAGGGAGCGGGATGCTGTTAGTAGCGCATCAATTTCCGGCCCTCGGTCTTGAGCCAAAGGGACCCAAGCTTGGTCGTGATGCCCTTCTGGTCTCTTGTTATAATTGACATTTGCTGTTACATCCAGTACTGGGGCCATCAACTCCGACCCTTCATAGGGTGGGGGCTCAGGGGCTGTGGGTAGTTGGGGATATAATCTCCCCATGGAGCTGGGCTTGGGTGTGGATGGTGTAGACTCGCTGCACATTTCCCGCAGCTTCTCCAGCATTGCCAACCCAATTTTCTCCTTCAGTTTGGCCTTTTCCATTGCATTTCCATTGCATCTCTTATCTTCCCTTTATTTGGTTCCCCCCCTGTTCCATTCGGTGCTTGTCTTATGCACTTTCCGTTTGAGCGAGTCTAGGATGCGACCCGGCTCGCCCTCTGCAGGGAGCCCGGTGGGGGAGATGATATAGCCTTCCTCAATCCATTCTTTATACATCGTTTCACCCCGCTGCTTTCGTTCCTTGCCTTCTTTACCACCATTCACTTTCAAGGTGGATTTCAATGTTTTCGATACTTTTTCAATAGTTAAGCATTCCATGGTGGGGTGTTGTCGGTTTGTTATCTGCTATACGTTTATTCGCTTGACTTGGTTAGAACACCCCTCCCGTCTTACGTCGACCACACCCGTCGCCTCGTCTCCGTACCTAGTGTATATCTTATCTATTACTCAGTGGCTCAATTAATGTTTAACGTATGTTCAGATGTTGATTATGTAATTCTACAATATTAGTATGGTTCAAACCTCATAATATAAATCTACACACAGAATTTTACGTTAATAGAGTTTAACACTTTTTCCAATAGTCATGCACACCCCCTCAATATTCAATTATATAACTCTGTGCAAACATCTCATCTGCAAGTCCGCGACTTTTTAAACATTCTCACCGGTACCAGCTCCAACTGAAATAACTAATGTCCCACACTCGCTTGGCAGGCTCAAATTAATACAACTCTCATCTCATCTGAAGGTCCCTGACCTCATTCATACCGATATTAGTCCCCGACTGAATATCAAGCGTATTTCATGCACACGATTTGAGTCTCACAAATCGTCATTAACGCCAGTAAGCTTCAACTTACACCATACGAATCTTAATTCACGCCAGTAAGCTTCAATTTACACCATATAAACGTAATACACTTCATTCACTGTTACATCAATTCCCACCCTCAGTCATACTTTAAAAATAGGGCATCTCGCCCTTTAAACATTCACACTTGGCATCTCACCTAGTACATTACATTAGTTCGTTATGTCATAGAATATGTGGCCAGTCAACATTGCATTTACCACTGCGTATCTCCAGTGACTTGTTTTTATCAATGTAAATGTGTTATAATTTGGTTACTTACGTCAGACAGGTATTCTCACAAAATACATTTGGATAATGCCAATATGCAGAATTTCAGTTATTACAATAGGTATCTGCTTACCTTTTTAGTAGACCGGTCTTTTTGTGAGAAACACCGTCCGACGACAGTATTGGCCAATCGGCTGGCACACCAATGTCCAGCGGGGGCCTTTAACCGGATCACGTCGGGTCACCATGTTAGAGTTGCGTTTTTCGAATCCGGTATCAGGAAGAATAAAAGTCAGAATCTGTCGTTAATTATCTTTAATTAAATTCAAGCAATAAATGGTAAATGCAATTTTCGTATATACGGGCTCTCTGTCCCACCTTGCAGGTAAAACAGAGAACTGACAGGATGTACGCTAACAGTTGTTCTTATACTGTGATAGACAGTTCCAACCCGTCTGTTGGCCTATCACAGTAGAGGCTGAGCGTGGTTTTAGACTTGCTCAGACTAGTCCGTCGATGTATAGATCCTTACTGTTCTGGTATCGCAGCCTAGTTATAACAGTTGCTCAGTTCCTGCTATTGTGTTGTTCAGTATTTTTCCATCTCAGTTAAACCTCCTCATGATGACCACTCCTCCCTGTACCTGATTAACCACAACTTTGTAAGATACAGCAAGTCACACCATGTGCTCAATATTGTCACATACAAACACAAGGACAAAGCATCTGCTGGGCTGTTATCTACAGTTTTGCAACATGCAGCAGTCTCAGCATGTTGCTCGGTCCTTGACACACACACACACACACACACACAGACACAGACACAGACACAGACAACTGCTGTTCAAACAATTCAATCTTACGTGATATAGTAGTGGGTTACAGAGCATAGACAGAAAACCTCACAGGGTTCGTACAGTGTCAAGTCAAATTCAAGGACTTTTTCAGGCACTAATATTTATTTACTTTAAGCCCCATGTGCAAACCCTGAATTATAGATAAATATAGAAACAACTGAATGTGTCTGAATATTAGTACACATGTAAAGAACTGATAATCATTACATTCAGCTTCAGAACTGTGGAGCAACTGAAATGTTCTCTTTCTGATGAGGCACTACCTGCACTGAATTCCGTTGATGCAGACCTCCTATGGTATCATGGAGGTCCAGAAACAAACATTTAAGGTTCATGTCCGTTTAATTCTATACTAAGAATATAAACCAATAAATACCTATTAAATTCTACCACACCCTCCCCTTCCCCAAAAAACTATTCCACACCCCCCAATAAACTTGATCAGTATATCCCTTTCTGTGTTTGCAAACATTGGGGTTTATATCATGCTGAGACAATCCACCCCCAGGTTATCCAGCTTATCAAAAACCATACCGACAGTAACATCTGTTACCCCCAACAACTCTGCTGCAGTTTACAAGATAACTTTAAACCTGGTATTTCTGCTTTACACAATCCAAGTTGTTGATAACCTCACCAATGAAAGCTATGAAGTACATATTATTCAATATTAAAGTATCCTTTGTCACAATGCATTTGTGGTTGCAATATTTCTGAACAGGCCTCGAAACCATGTCAGGAATAGTAGGACTAGAGTTCTGACAGTAGGTCCTCTTACTACGGGACCAACCATGGAAGCTCCATCAGTCTGACAGTAGGTCCTCTTACTACGGGACCAGCCATGGAAGCTCCATCAGTCTGACAGTAGGTCCTCTTACTACAGGACCAGCCATGGAAGCTCCATCAGTCTGACAGTAGGTCCTCTTACTACAGGACCAGCCATGGAAGCTCCATCAGTCTGACAGTAGGTCCTCTTACTACGGGACCAGCCATGGAAGCTCCATCAGTCTGACAGTAGGTCCTCTTACTACAGGACCAGCCATGGAAGCTCCATCAGTCTGACAGTAGGTCCTCTTACTACGGGACCAGCCATGGACGCTCCATCAGTCTGACAGTAGGTCCTCTTACTACAGGACCAGCCATGGAAGCTCCATCAGTCTGACAGTAGGTCCTCTTACTACGGGACCAGCCATGGAAGCTCCATCAGTCTGACAGTAGGTCCTCTTACTACGGGACCAGCCATGGAAGCTCCATCAGTCTGACAGTAGGTCCTCTTACTACGGGACCAGCCATGGAAGCTCCATCAGTCTGACAGTAGGTCCTCTTACTACGGGACCAACCATGTAAGCTCCATCAAAACCTTCTAACACCTCAACAGCACTGATAAGCTTTCACTTCTTTAACCCTCTTTCCTACTGATCAACCTTTAGGCTTCAACCACTCTGTCCCCCTTCACATGTTCTTTAACAATATCATCCATGGACATAGATATTGGGACCTCAGAGATTATTACTCCCTTCAATGTAGCATCAGCTCCAGGGTCATGGCTTCTGAGCTTCGTCCCATTATGATTTTCTATTTGAAGAATCTTCCCTTGCTGAAACTGGCTAGCACAAGATATTAACAATCTACCATTTCCAATTTTTTATATCACCTTTAAACCAGGTAGGCTAGTTGAGAACAAGTTCTCATTTACACGGGTGAAGCCCAGTTTAACTTCACCTCTCTTTTTATGGCCTTGGTTAACCTTACATCAGAGTGTAAATGAGGCCCTGTGGTCTCCTCAAACATCATCCCAACTTTCCACTGTGACACATTATCACTCTAGCTCCCTACCGTGGGCCTCTTTAGAGTTTCTATACTACATGGTCCCATGCTAGGATGTTTCATATGCAGTTAGAGCTATTGTGAATAAGCCATTGCAGTTATGACATTGATAAAAGAATGGGCATGTTTCAAGTGTGTGCCGACGGAATATTTTTGGTATTTATTAGGATCCCCATTAGCCGCTGCAAAAGTATCAGAATTGTTCACTTCTCTCATTGACTTGTCAAACCCAGGCTTGGTCTGCTTCAAAAGCGTTCTCTGAAGTCTCGCGTTGTTACGTCTCTGGGTTTAGAAACTGGTAGTGGGGGAACAGGAAGTTCCGCACAGGCGCACATCATTATTCACAATAAAGGAAACGTCAGAATTGTGCAGTCGAGATAACTACTTCTGATTCCGTTTCAAATATATGATTACTGGTATGTAATAGCACGTTATAATATCTAAAGAACATGTCATAACATGCTAGGTAACAAATACGTCAAGGTATGATCACGTTTGATAAAGGTTTTATGTGTTATTTTTGTGTCAAACCGTGTGAGTTAACGTGATGAGGTTTTTACAAGTCACAGTTAGAGACTGTGGGTTAGTCTGAGTGGATGTATATAATTTCGTTAAGGTCATTTCATTAACGATCAATTTGTTGTAGCTTTCTGGGTTCGTTTTACATGTCGTTTTTGGTTTTGTATAAAATTCACGAGCTGGTAAAATGGCGGATCCCACTCGGTCTGCATCAACGCACTTCAGTGCAGGCAGTGAGGTTACAGCAGAGAGGGACCATTTTACGGTTGCGCTAAATTATTAATGTAATCAGTTTTCTACATGTGTACTAATATTCAGAGACATTCAGTTGTTTCTGTCTATCTATACATGTTACTATGGTGTGTAGGAAAATGCTATTGGTTTTTGATTGGAATAATACAGGGACGACCAGGTTATTCAGGAAAATAGTACACAGTGCTGCCTGAAACATACTACAACCTTGTACTAAATGTTTTTGAGTAATTTATGCATTTATGTGAATTCAGGAAATCTACTATAGATTAAGTGCATTTAGAGTTGTGTAGCCTAATATAAAGTGTATACTTTGTCTAATGTGAACTAATTCATGTTTTGTTGTCAAAGCTTAGCAACCAGATCTATTGAAATGAGATCAGTGCTTGACTTGGACAGGAGCTCACCGGAGCTGAGTACCGGCACCTCAAATTTCTACTGTTTGAGCTCCTGTTACTCTTATAGAATATTAGCTCCACAGTATTGTGGAGCTCCCGAACCTAAATATAAACCATATTTTTAGAGAATTAAGAAAGTGCCAGAACTGTCAAGACTAACCTAAGTGTCTGTTTCTCTTTATTACTACAGGCCGACTCAGATTAAGTCTGAGGCCGGTAACATCAACAGTGAGGACAAACCCAGCCTGCCTCTCTCCTTCCACACTGAGTAGAAACCTACAGTCACTGGGTCCTGATTGTGACAGTGGAGCCCAGTTTACACTGCAGGATCCAGAGATGGCATCAGTGAAGCTGGAAGACTGCAGTCAAACATTGGAGCTGAATGTCAACATTAAAGATGAAGAAGAGGAGGAGAAGATTGGGGAATCTGTTAGTCATGGTAAGAGCAGGTTCCACAGTGATGTGGAGACACTTGCAGAAGTTGGCCTTTTATAAACAGATTTCATGCAATTATACATCATTTTAGATGACAGGAGATTTTCACACAATGTTTTTTAATACCTCACAAATGACAGGCTACTTTGACACTGACAAACTGATAATCTGTGTTCAATAAAAACAACCTTGTCTTGAATCCATCAATAGTCTAGGCCAGGTGTGAGGAGAAACACATGGTACAATATGAGTCCTAAACAAGCTTTCCAGTTTCACTCACTCACCGACCCAAAGCTTATCCCTAACTTGCTTTACTTTGTAAAACAATGCTGTTTGCTCAATAGGCCTATTTGAAAGATAACTTGGTAACACAGAGAGAATAGTATTTTCTTTTCAGCAGGGTCCATTTGCTTTACAACCTGTTTTCCAGTGATTTGTATTAAAAATAAATATTCTTATTAAATACTTTTTTCTTTACATAGTTGAATGTGCTGACAACAAAATCACACAAAAATGATCAATGGAAATCAAATTTATCAACCCATGGAGGTCTGGATTTGGAGTAACACTCAAAATTAAAGTGGAAAACCACACTACAGGCTGATCCAACTTTGATGTAATGTCCTTAAAACAAGTCAAAATGAGGCTCAGTAGTGTGTGTGGCCTCCACGTGCCTGTATGACCTCCCTACAATGCCTGGGCATGCTCCTGATGAGGTGGCAGATGGTCTCCTGAGGGATCTCCTCCCAGACCTGCATAAAGCATCCGCCAACTCCTGGACAGTCTGTGGTGTAACGTGGCGTTGGTGGATGGAGCGAGACATGATGTCCCAGATGTGCTCAATTTGATTCAGGTCTGGGGAACGGGCGGGCCAGTCCATAGCATCAATGCCTTCCTCTTGCAGGAACTGCTGACACACTCCAGCCACATGAGGTCTAGCATTGTCTTGCATTAGGAGGAACCCAGGGCCAACCGCACCAGCATATGGTCTCACAAGGGGTCTGAGGATCTCATCTCGGTACCTAATGGCAGTCAGGCTACCTCTGGCGAGCACATGGAGGGCTGTGTGGCCCCCCAAAGAAATGCCACACCATGACTGACCCACCGCCAAACCGGTCATGCTGGAGGATGTTGCAGGCAGCAGAACGTTCTCCACGGCGTCTCCAGACTGTCACGTCTGTCACATGTGCTCAGTGTGAACCTGCTTTCATCTGTGAAGAGCACAGGGCACCAGTGGCGAATTTGCCAATCTTGGTGTTCTCTGGCAAATGAAAAATGTCCTGCACGGTTTTGGGCTGTAAGCACAACCCCCACCTGTTCATGTCGGGCCCTCATACCACCCTCATGGAGTCTGTTTCTGACCGTTTGAGCAGACACATGCACATTTGTGGCCTGCTGGAGGTCATTTTGCAGGGCTCTGGCAGTGCTCCTCCTGCTCCTCCTTGCACAAAGGCGGAGGTAGCGGTCCTGCTGCTGGGTTATTGCCCTCCTACAGCCTCCTCCACATCTCCTGATGTACTGGCCTGTCTCCTGGTAGCGCCTCCATGCTCTGGACACTACGCTGACAGACACAGCAAACCTTCTTGCCACAGCTTGCATTGATGTGCCATCCTGGATGAGCTGCACTACCTGAGCCACTTGTGTGGGTTGTAGACTCCGTCTCATGCTACCACTAGAGTGAAAGCACCACCAGCATTCAAAAGCACCACCAGCATCCAAAACATCAGCCAGGAAGCATAGGAACTGAAAAGTGGTCTGTGGTCCCCACCTGCAGAACCACTCCTTTATTTGGGGTGTCTTGCTAATTGCCTATAATTTCCACCTGTTGTCTATTCCATTTGCACAACAGCATGTGAAATGTATTGTCAATCAGTGTTGCTTCCTAAGTGGACAGTTTGATTTCATAGAAGTGTGATTGACTTGGAGTTACATTGTGTTGTTTAAGTGTTCCCTTTATTTTTTGAGCAGTGTATATTTTTTTTGCAAAGGGTAAAGTCTACAAAACTTGGTCCACTCTGTTCATAACAGCTGTTTCCTGTAGTTCACGATCATCTCCTTTGTTTTGTTGACTTTGAGTGAGAGGTTGTTTTCCTGACACCACACTCCGAGGGCCCTCACTTCCTCCCTATAGGCCGTCTCATCATTGTTGGTAATCAGGCCTACCACTGTAGTGTCGTCTGCAAACTTGATGATTGAGTTGGAAGCATGCATGGCCACGCAGTCATGGGTGAGCAGGGAGTACAGGAGAGGGCTGAGAACGCACCCTTGTGGGGCCCCAGTGTTGAGGATCAGCGGGGTGGAGATGTTGTTTCCTACCCTACCTTCACCACCTGGGGGCGGCCCATCAGAAAGTCCAGGACCCAGTTGCACAGGGCAGGGTTGAGATCCAGGGTCTCGAGCTTAATAATGAGTTTGGAGTGTACTATGATGTTAAATGCTGAGCTGTAGTCAATGAACAGCATTCTTACATAGGTATTCCTCTTGTCCAGATGGGTTAGGACAGTCAGTGTGTAGTGTGATGGCGATTGCATCGTCTGTGGACCTATTGGGGCGGTAAGCAAATTGGAGTGGGTCTATGGTATCAGGTAGGGTGGAGGTGATAGGATCCTTGACTCGTCTCTCAAAGCACTTCATGATGACAGAAGTGAGTGCAATGGGGCAATAGTCATTTAGTTCAGTTACCTAGGCTTTCTTGGGAACAGGAACAATGGTGAACATCTTGAAGCATGTGGGGACAACAGACTGGGATAGGGATTGGTTGAATATGTCCGTAAACACACCAGCCAGCTGGTCTGTGCATGCTCTGATGGATGCCGACTGGACAGGCAGCCTTGCGAGGGTTAACACGTTTAAATGTTTTACTCACGTTGGCCACGGAGGAGAGCCCACAGGTTTGGTAACGGGCCGTGTCAGTGGCACGGTATTGTCCTCAAAGCGAACAAAGAGGTTGTTTAGTTTGTCTGGGAGCAAGATGTCCATGACAGGGCTGGTTTTCTTTTCGTAATCCGTGATTGACTGTAGACCCTGCCACATATGTCTCGTGTTTGAATTGTGACTCAACTTTTTCTCTATACTGACGCTTTTGTTGTTTGATTTCCTTGTGGAGGTAATAGCTGCACTGTTTGTATTCGGTCATGTTTCCGGTCGCCTTTCCATGATTAAAAGCAGTGGTTTGCGCTTTCAGTTTTACGCCAATGCTGCCATTAATCCACGGTTTCTGGTTTGGGAAGGTTTTAATCGTCACAGCGGGTACGACATCTCCGATGCACTTGCTAATAAACTCGCTCACTGAGTCAGCGTATACATTAATGTTGTCTGAGGCTATCCGGAACATATCCCAGTCCACATGATAGAAGCAATCTGATTGGCCAGACCAGCGTTGTATTGACCTGAGCACGGATGTTTCCTGTTTTAGTTTCTGTCTATAGGCTGGAAACAACAAAATTGATTCATGGTCAGATTTGCCGAAGGCGGGGCTTTGAATGCATCGCGGAAGTTCTTGTAGCAATAATCCCGAATATTCAGAGTAAAGAAAGCGCCAGAAATGTGATGTTAAAAAGATAACCTTGTGTCCGTTTCTATTTGTTACTAACGGTAGGTAATAGTTTAAACGTGCTATCTAATATCAAAAGAACATGTCATGCCATGTTAGGTAACATCCATTAAAGGATTTTCACTTTTGGTAAAGGTTTGTTATTTTTTTGTGTCATTCCAAGTGAACGTGATGAACTATTTTAAAAGTCACAGCTAGAATCTTTGGGTTTGTCTGAATGGATGTACATAATTTCTTCAAGGTAATTTTAATTAAAAAATCTATTTAGTTGACATTTCTGAGTTTTTTTGGCATGTTATTGGTTTTGTGTGAAATTAACAAGCTGGTAACATGTCTGGACCCACTCTGTCTGCGTCAACAGACTTCTATATTTATCTGTAAATGTTACTATGGTGAGAACATGAAATACAATTGGTTTTTGATGTGAAATACAGTGAAAACAAGGTTAAAACAAACTAACCTTGTCCTAAATGTTTTTGTCATTTATGCATTTGGGAATTTGGGACATCTACTTTTGATTAAGTTCACTTACGTTGTGTAGCGTAGCTCATTTTAAAGCAGGTACTTTGTCTAATTTGAACGAATTCATGTTTTGTTGTCAATGCTTACCTACCTCATCTATTGAAATGAGATGGACAGGAGTTGATTACCGGCACCTCAAATTTATACTGCTTGAGCTCATGTTGCTCTTCTAGAATATTAGCTCAACAGTATTGTGGAGCTCCTGCATCTAAATATAAACAGTACTGTTACCTATTTCGGTTCAAGTCAAGCACTGAATTAGATAATTGATCAAGAAGAAATAATAATATAGACTAACTTTTTTGGTCTGTTGTCCATTGTTACTACAGGACGACTAGAATTAAGTCTGAAGCCGGTAAATTCAACAGTGACGACAAACCCAGCCTGCCTCTCTCCTTCCACACTGAGTCCAAACCTACAGTCACTGGGTCCTGATTGTGACAGTGGAACCCAGTTTGCACTGCAGGATCCAGAGATGGCATCAGTGAAGCTGGAAGACTGCAGTCGAACACTGGAGCTGAATGTCAACATTAAAGGTGAAGAAGAGGAAGAGAAGATTGGGACATCTGTTTCTCATGGTAAGAGCAGGTTGTATCTAACTAAGTTTGTGTTATTCATTCCAACTTCCCACTGTGCATGAAAAGTTGCAGTAGAACTGTTTCAATGAAAAGGTAGATGTTATTTCATGCTACTGACACTTGCATGATTTGACACCAGTATTTCCAGCATTTGTTTTATTCACCGGGCTATCTGGAGTGATCAGAGAGGAGACTAAAGAAGGGAAGTTGACAAGCTGCCAGTGTTTTAAAGTTCTATGAAATGAGTCTGTGTAGTTACTAACCCTTGTGATAGTGAGTGGAGGATGACACACCCCTTTTTAGCTTTCATCTCTTACCCACTTTTAGAATAGTTTTATTCCCCTGTATTGTTCAGCCTACTGATATGAATACATGTGTCACCCAGTACAGCCAGAAGAGGACTGGCCACCCCTTTGGGCCTGTTTCTTCCAAGGTTCCTGCTTTCTAGGGAGTTTTTCCAGGCCACTGTGCTTCTACATCTGCATTGCTTGCTCTTTAGGGGTTTTAGTCTGGGTTTCTATAAAGCACTTTGTGACAACTGATGATGTAAAAAGGGATTCATAATATACATTTGATTGACATGTATATCACTCCAACTGATTGGTTCTTCTGATGTTGTTCACACAGGAGAACATGTTGAGACATTCTCTACATCCAGAGAGCAACAGCAGGAAGATCACAGAGCTAAGAAGTCTCACCACTGCCCACATTGTGAGGAGACTTTCCCAATTCTATCAAAGCTAAAAATACACCTAAAAATACACACAGGAGAGAATCTGTATTCCTGTACTGACTGTGGGAAGAGATTCACAACATCAAGGAATCTGACAGTTCATCAGAGTGTGCACAATGGAGTGAAGCCTTACTCCTGCTCTGACTGTGGGAAGAGTTTTTCTCGAATGGACTTCTTAAAAACACATACACGTAGACATACAGGACTGAAGCCTTACTCCTGCTCTGAATGTGTAAAATTCTTCACAACATCAGCTGAGCTAAAAGTTCACCAGAGAACACACACAGGAGAGAAGCCTTACTCCTGCTCTGACTGTGGAAAGATTTTCTCTCAACTTGGCCCCTTAAAAAGACATGAACGTATACATACAGGAGTGAAGCCTTACTCCTGCTCTGACTGTTTAAAATGCTTCACAACATCAGCTGAGCTAAAAATTCATCAGAGAACACACACAGGAGAGAAGCCTTACTCTTGCTCTGACTGTGGAAAGACTTTCTCTCAACTTGGCCCCTTAAAAAGACATGAACTTATACACACAGGAGAGAAGCCTTACTCCTGCTCTGACTGTGGAAATTGCTTCACAACATCAGGTCAGCTAGAAGTTCATCAGAGAACACACACAGGAGAGAAGCCTTACTCCTGCTCTGACTGTGGAAAGAGTTTCTCTCTATTGTTTAACTTAAAAACACATGAACGTATACATACAGGAGTGAAGCCTTTCTCCTGCTCTGACTGTGTAAAATGCTTCACAACATCAACTGACCTAAAAGTTCACCAGAGAACACACACAGGAGAGAAGCCTTACTCTTGTTCTGACTGTGGAAAGACTTTCTCTCAACTGGGCACTTTAAAACAACATGAACGTATACACACAGGAGAGAAGCCTTACTCTTGCTCTGACTGTGGAAAGAGTTTCTCTCAACTGGGCCCCTTAAAAAGCCATGAACTTATACATACAGGAGTGAAGCCTTTCTCCTGCTCTGACTGTTTAAAATGCTTCACAACATCAGCTGAGCTAAAAGTTCACCAGAGAACACACACAGGAGAGATGCCTTACTCCTGCTCTGACTGTGGAAAAAGTTTCTCTCAACTGATTCTCTTAAAAAGACATGGACGTATACATACAAGAGTGAAGCCTTACTCCTGCTCTGATTGTGTAAAATGCTTCACAACATCAGGTCAGCTAAAAGTTCATCAGAGAACACACACAGGAGAGAAGCCTTACTCCTGCTCTGACTGTGGAAAGAGTTTCTCTCTACTGTGCAACTTAAAAACACATGAACGTGTACATACAGGAGAGAAGCCTTACTCCTGCTCTGACTGTGGAAAGAGTTTCTCTCTACTGTGCAACTTAAAAACGCATGAACGTATACATACAGGAGTTATTCTTCACCGCTGATCTGACTCTAGAAACTGTTTTAAAACAACAGCTGAGCTAAAAGGTCATCAGAGACACACAGGAGAGGAACCTGACTTCTGCTCTTAATATGGCAAGAGTAACTCAAGTAAAAGTGAAAGTCACCAAGTAGAATACCACTTGAGTAAAAGTATTTGGTTTTAAATATACTTAAGTATCAAAACTAAAAGTATGAATCATTTCAAATTCCTTAAATTAACCTCTACGGGATGGGTGTTCCTAAAACAGGACAGTTGCTAATGTGACTATAATGACATTGTATTCAACAGCTAACTTTCTGGGACATAGACATGTCTTTTATATGGGCAGAAAGATTAACAAAAATTTAAGCAAACTTCAGTGTCGAATTAACAGTAGCTATTACAGTGAAAAAATACCATGCTAGTGTTTGAGTAAAGTGTAAAACAACTTATCACTGCAACTGGTTTGATACATTCAAACCAGTTGATTTGTCATCCTTAGGGTCCCAGAGATAAAATGTAGCATAGTTTCGTTTGATAAAATCAATTTTTATGTTAAATGTAGGAACTGGGTTCTACATTTTTGAACCCCTGTTGTCTCTGGCTCCACACCTATCCCGCCAGACCATCTAGATGTGTGAAAGTTAGTGAATAAGCTAATGATCCATCATGTATAAAATTCCTGGCAGTGTGTAAACTTAAATGTTTTATTACCATAGAGTTTTTGTATGTTCTCTATAGTTTTGTACTTAAATGTATCAATTGACCAATTCAGGACATTTGGGGAAACTCCTGGCAGACTTGATACAGTCCAGTAATGTAATTCTTCACTGGATCAGTCAAACTTTTCACACACTGCTGCCATCTGGTAGCCAAAATCTAAATTACACCTAGACTCCTTTCTGAAAGTATGGCCTTTCTTGCATTTCAAAGTTAATGAAAAAAAGTTTTTGTTTGTATGATTTTTACCAGATCTAATGTGTTATTCTCCTACATGAATTTCACATTTCCACACACTTCAAATTGTTTCATTTCAAAAGATAAAGAATATGCATGTCTTTGCTTCAGGTGCTGAGCTACAGGCAGTTAGATTTGGGTATGTCATTTTAGGTGGAAATGTAAAGAGAAAAAAAAGGGTACAATCCTTAAGAGGTTTTTAGCGAACTAGTGAGTCTGCCA
>NW_027259184.1:0-38578 GCF_045791955.1 Oncorhynchus clarkii lewisi | reverse complement strand
CCACACATCCATCTGTAGGTGACTCTTTATCCGCCGTGTCTGGTCATAGGCTGGCTTCTCCCTGAATCCACACATCCATCTGTAGGTGACTCTTTATCCACCGTGCCTGGTCGCAGGCTGGCAGCTGGTTTCTCTCTGAAACCACACATCCATCTGTAGAGGAATCTTTATCCACCGTGTCTGGTCCCAGGCTGGCAGCTGGCTTCTCTCTGAAACCACACATTCATCTGAAGGTGAGTCTTTATCCATCGTGCCTGGTCCCAGGCTCACAGCTGGTTTCTCTCTGAAACCACACATCCATCTGTAGGTAACTCTTGATTCTTTATCCACCATGTCTGGTCCCAGGCTCACAGCTGGTTTCTCCCTGAAACCACACATCCATCTGTAGGTGACTCTTTATCCACCGTGTCTGGTCTCAGGCTCCCAGCTGGCTTCTCTCTGAAACCACACATCCATCTGTAGGTGACTCTTTATCCACCGTGCCTGGTCCCAGGCTTCCAGCTGGCTTCTCTCTGAATCCACACATCTATCTGTAGGTGACTCTTTATCCACCGTGTCTGGTCCCAGGCTCCCAGCTGGCTTCTCTCTGAATCCACACATCCTTCTGTAGGTGACTCTTTATCCACCGTGCCTGGTCGCAGGCTCACAGCTGGCTTCTCCCTGAAACCACACATCCATCTGTAGGTGATGATTTATCCACTGAGCCTGGTCGCAGGCTGACAGCTGGCTTCTCCCTGAAACCACACATCCATCTGTAGGTGACTCTTTATCCACTGTGCCTGGTCGCAGGCTGGCTTCTCCCTGATTCCACACATCCATCTGTAGGTGACTCTTTATCTACCGTGCCTGGTCGCATGCTGACAGCTGGCTTCTCCCTGAATCCACACATCCATCTGTAGGTGATTCTTTATCCACTGTGTCTGGTCCCAGGCTGGCTTCTCCCTGAATCCACACATCCATCTGAAGGTAACTCTTTATCCACCATGCCTGGTCGCAGGCTCACAACTGGCTTCTCCCTGAAACCACACATCCATCTGTAGGTGACTCTTTATACACCGTTTCTGGTCCCAGGCTGACAGCTGGTTTCTCCCTGAAACCATACATCCATCTGAAGGTGAGTCTTTATCCACCGTGTCTGGTCCCAGACTGACAGCTGGTTTCTCCCTGAAACCACACATCCATCTGAAGGTGAGTCTTTATCCACCATGTCTGATCCCAGGCTCACAGCTGGTTTCTCCCTGAAACCACACATCCATCTGTAGGTGACTCTTTATCCACCGTGTCTGGTCCCAGGCTCCCAGCTGGTTTCTCCCTGAAACCACACATCCATCTGTAGGTGACTCTTTATACACCGTTTCTGGTCATAGAATGGCTTCTCCCTGAATCCACACATCCATCTGTAGGTGACTCTTTATCCACCGTGCCTGGTCGCAGGCTGGCTGTCTGTTCGCCGGCTGGCTTCTCCCTGAATCCACACATCCATCTGAAGGTAACTCTTTATCCACCATGTCTGGTCGCAGGCTGACAGCTGGCTTCTCCCTGAAACCACACGTCCATCTGTAGGTGACTCTTTATCCACCGTGTCTGGTCCCAGGCTCCCGGCTGGCTTCTCCCTGAAACCACACATCCATCTGTAGGTGACTCTTTATCCGCCGTGTCTGGTCATAGGCTGGCTTCTCCCTGAATCCACACATCCATCTGTAGGTGACTCTTTATCCACCGTGCCTGGTCGCAGGCTGGCAGCTGGTTTCTCTCTGAAACCACACATCCATCTGTAGAGGAATCTTTATCCACCGTGTCTGGTCCCAGGCTGGCAGCTGGCTTCTCTCTGAAACCACACATTCATCTGAAGGTGAGTCTTTATCCATCGTGCCTGGTCCCAGGCTCACAGCTGGTTTCTCTCTGAAACCACACATCCATCTGTAGGTAACTCTTGATTCTTTATCCACCATGTCTGGTCCCAGGCTCACAGCTGGTTTCTCCCTGAAACCACACATCCATCTGTAGGTGAGTCTTTATCCACCGTGTCTGGTCTCAGGCTCCCAGCTGGCTTCTCTCTGAAACCACACATCCATCTGTAGGTGACTCTTTATCCACCGTGCCTGGTCCCAGGCTCCCAGCTGGCTTCTCTCTGAATCCACACATCAATCTGTAGGTGACTCTTTATCCACCGTGTCTGGTCCCAGGCTCCCAGCTGGCTTCTCTCTGAATCCACACATCCTTCTGTAGGTGACTCTTTATCCACCGTGCCTGGTCGCAGGCTCACAGCTGGCTTCTCCCTGAAACCACACATCCATCTGTAGGTGATGATTTATCCACTGAGCCTGGTCGCAGGCTGACAGCTGGCTTCTCCCTGAAACCACACATCCATCTGTAGGTGACTCTTTATCCACTGTGCCTGGTCGCAGGCTGGCTTCTCCCTGATTCCACACATCCATCTGTAGGTGACTCTTTATCTACCGTGCCTGGTCGCATGCTGACAGCTGGCTTCTCCCTGAATCCACACATCCATCTGTAGGTGATTCTTTATCCACTGTGTCTGGTCCCAGGCTGGCTTCTCCCTGAATCCACACATCCATCTGAAGGTAACTCTTTATCCACCATGCCTGGTCGCAGGCTCACAACTGGCTTCTCCCTGAAACCACACATCCATCTGTAGGTGACTCTTTATACACCGTTTCTGGTCCCAGGCTGACAGCTGGTTTCTCCCTGAAACCATACATCCATCTGAAGGTGAGTCTTTATCCACCGTGTCTGGTCCCAGACTGACAGCTGGTTTCTCCCTGAAACCACACATCCATCTGAAGGTGAGTCTTTATCCACCATGTCTGATCCCAGGCTCACAGCTGGTTTCTCCCTGAAACCACACATCCATCTGTAGGTGACTCTTTATCCACCGTGTCTGGTCCCAGGCTCCCAGCTGGTTTCTCCCTGAATCCACACATCCATCTGTAGGTGACTCTTTATCCACCGTGTCTGGTACGAGGCTCACAGCTGGTTTCTCCCTGAAACAACACATCAATCTGTAGGTGACTCTTTATCCACCGTGTCGGGTACGAGGCTCACAGCTGGTTTCTCCCTGAAACCACACATCCATCTGTAGATGAGTCTTTATCCACCGTGCCTGGTCGCAGGCTGGCAGCTGGCTTCTCTCTGAAACCACACATCCATCTGTAGGTGAGTCTTTATCAACTCTGTCTGGTCCCAGGCTGGCTTCTCCCTGAAACCACACATCCATCTGTAGGTGACTCTTTATCCAGCGTGTCTGATCCCAGGCTCACAGCTGGTTTCTCCCTGAAACCACACATCCATCTGTAGGTGACTCTTTATCCACCGTGTCTGGTCATAGAATGGCTTCTCCCTGAATCCACACATCCATCTGTAGGTGACTCTTTATCCACCGTGCTTGGTCGCAGGCTGGCTGTCTGTTCGCAGGCTGGCTTCTCCCTGAATCCACACATCCATCTGAAGGTAACTCTTTATCCACCATGTCTGGTCGCAGGCTGACAGCTGGCTTCTCCCTGAAACCACACGTCCATCTGTAGGTGACTCTTTATCCACCGTGTCTGGTCCCAGGCTCCCGGCTGGCTTCTCCCTGAAACCACACATCCATCTGTAGGTGACTCTTTATCCGCCGTGTCTGGTCATAGGCTGGCTTCTCCCTGAATCCACACATCCATCTGTAGGTTACTCTTTATCCACCGTGCCTGGTCGCAGGCTGGCAGCTGGTTTCTCTCTGAAACCACACATCCATCTGTAGAGGAGTCTTTATCCACCGTGTCTGGTCCCAGGCTGGCAGCTGGCTTCTCTCTGAAACCACACATTCACTCATCTGAAGGTGAGTCTTTATCCATCGTGCCTGGTCCCAGGCTCACAGCTGGTTTCTCTCTGAAACCACACATCCATCTGTAGGTAACTCTTGATTCTTTATCCACCATGTCTGGTCCCAGGCTCACAGCTGGTTTCTCCCTGAAACCACACATCCATCTGTAGGTGAGTCTTTATCCACCGTGTCTGGTCTCAGGCTCCCAGCTGGCTTCTCTCTGAAACCACACATCCATCTGTAGGTGACTCTTTATCCACCGTGCCTGGTCCCAGGCTCCCAGCTGGCTTCTCTCTGAATCCACACATCTATCTGTAGGTGACTCTTTATCCACCGTGTCTGGTCCCAGGCTCCCAGCTGGCTTCTCTCTGAATCCACACATCCTTCTGTAGGTGACTCTTTATCCACCGTGCCTGGTCGCAGGCTCACAGCTGGCTTCTCCCTGAAACCACACATCCATCTGTAGGTGATGATTTATCCACTGAGCCTGGTCGCAGGCTGACAGCTGGCTTCTCCCTGAAACCACACATCCATCTGTAGGTGACTCTTTGTCCACTGTGCCTGGTCGCAGGCTGGCTTCTCCCTGATTCCACACATCCATCTGTAGGTGACTCTTTATCTACCGTGCCTGGTCGCATGCTGACAGCTGGCTTCTCCCTGAATCCACACATCCATCTGTAGGTGATTCTTTATCCACCGTGTCTGGTCCCAGGCTGGCTTCTCCCTGAATCCACACATCCATCTGAAGGTAACTCTTTATCCACCATGCCTGGTCGCAGGCTCACAACTGGCTTCTCCCTGAAACCACACATCCATCTGTAGGTGACTCTTTATACACCGTTTCTGGTCCCAGGCTGACAGCTGGTTTCTCCCTGAAACCATACATCCATCTGAAGGTGAGTCTTTATCCACCGTGTCTGGTCCCAGACTGACAGCTGGTTTCTCCCTGAAACCACACATCCATCTGAAGGTGAGTCTTTATCCACCATGTCTGATCCCAGGCTCACAGCTGGTTTCTCCCTGAAACCACACATCCATCTGTAGGTGACTCTTTATACACCGTTTCTGGTCCCAGGCTGGCTTCTCCCTGAATCCACACATCCATCTGTAGGTGACTCTTTATCCACAGTGTCTGGTACGAGGCTCACAGCTGGTTTCTCCCTGAAACAACACATCAATCTGTAGGTGACTCTTTATCCACCGTGTCGGGTACGAGGCTCACAGCTGGTTTCTCCCTGAAACCACACATCCATCTGTAGATGAGTCTTTATCCACCGTGCCTGGTCGCAGGCTGGCAGCTGGCTTCTCTCTGAAACCACACATCCATCTGTAGGTGAGTCTTTATCAACTCTGTCTGGTCCCAGGCTGGCTTCTCACTGAATCCACACATCCTTCTGAAGATAACTCTTTATCCACCGTGTCTGGTCCCAGGCTGGATTCTCCCTGAATCCACACATCCATCTGTAGGTGATTCTTTATCCACCGTGTCTGGTCCCAGGCTGGCTTCTCCCTGAATCCACACATCCATCTGAAGGTAAATCTTTATCCACCATGCCTGGTCGCAGGCTCACAACTGGCTTCTCCCTGAAACCACACATCCATCTGTAGGTGACTCTTTATCCATCGTGCCTGGTCCCAGGCTCACAGCTGGTTTCTCTCTGAAACCACACATCCATCTGTAGGTAACTCTTGATTCTTTATCCACCATGTCTGGTCCCAGGCTCACAGCTGGTTTCTCCCTGAAACCACACATCCATCTGTAGGTGAGTCTTTATCCACCGTGTCTGGTCTCAGGCTCCCAGCTGGCTTCTCTCTGAAACCACACATCCATCTGTAGGTGACTCTTTATCCACCGTGCCTGGTCCCAGGCTCCCAGCTGGCTTCTCTCTGAATCCACACATCTATCTGTAGGTGACTCTTTATCCACCGTGTCTGGTCCCAGGCTCCCAGCTGGCTTCTCTCTGAATCCACACATCCTTCTGTAGGTGACTCTTTATCCACCGTGCCTGGTCGCAGGCTCACAGCTGGCTTCTCCCTGAAACCACACATCCATCTGTAGGTGATGATTTATCCACTGAGCCTGGTCGCAGGCTGACAGCTGGCTTCTCCCTGAATCCACACATCCATCTGAAGGTAACTCTTTATCCACTGTGCCTGGTCGCAGGCTGGCTTCTCCCTGATTCCACACATCCATCTGTAGGTGACTCTTTATCTACCGTGCCTGGTCGCATGCTGACAGCTGGCTTCTCCCTGAATCCACACATCCATCTGTAGGTGATTCTTTATCCACCGTGTCTGGTCCCAGGCTGGCTTCTCCCTGAATCCACACATCCATCTGAAGGTAACTCTTTATCCACCATGCCTGGTCGCAGGCTCACAACTGGCTTCTCCCTGAAACCACACATCCATCTGTAGGTGACTCTTTATACACCGTTTCTGGTCCCAGGCTGACAGCTGGTTTCTCCCTGAAACCATACATCCATCTGAAGGTGAGTCTTTATCCACCGTGTCTGGTCCCAGACTGACAGCTGGTTTCTCCCTGAAACCACACATCCATCTGAAGGTGAGTCTTTATCCACCATGTCTGATCCCAGGCTCACAGCTGGTTTCTCCCTGAAACCACACATCCATCTGTAGGTGACTCTTTATCCACCGTGTCTGGTCCAAGGCTCCCAGCTGGTTTCTCCCTGAAACCACACATCCATCTGTAGGTGACTCTTTATACACCGTTTCTGGTCCCAGGCTGGCTTCTCCCTGAATCCACACATCCATCTGTAGGTGACTCTTTATCCACCGTGTCTGGTACGAGGCTCACAGCTGGTTTCTCCCTGAAACAACACATCAATCTGTAGGTGACTCTTTATCCACCGTGTCGGGTACGAGGCTCACAGCTGGTTTCTCCCTGAAACCACACATCCATCTGTAGATGAGTCTTTATCCACCGTGCCTGGTCGCAGGCTGGCAGCTGGCTTCTCTCTGAAACCACACATCCATCTGTAGGTGAGTCTTTATCAACTCTGTCTGGTCCCAGGCTGGCTTCTCACTGAATCCACACATCCTTCTGAAGATAACTCTTTATCCACCGTGTCTGGTCCCAGGCTGGATTCTCCCTGAATCCACACATCCATCTGTAGGTGATTCTTTATCCACCGTGTCTGGTCCCAGGCTGGCTTCTCCCTGAATCCACACATCCATCTGAAGGTAAATCTTTATCCACCATGCCTGGTCGCAGGCTCACAACTGGCTTCTCCCTGAAACCACACATCCATCTGTAGGTGACTCTTTATACACCGTTTCTGGTCCCAGGCTGACAGCTGGTTTCTCCCTGAAACCATTCATCCATCTGAAGGTGAGTCTTTATCCACCGTGTCTGGTCCCAGACTGACAGCTGGTTTCTCCCTGAAACCACACATCCATCTGAAGGTGAGTCTTTATCCACTATGTCTGATCCCAGGCTCACAGCTGGTTTCTCCCTGAAACCACACATCCATCTGTAGGTGACTCTTTATCCACCGTGTCTGGTCCCAGGCTCCCAGCTGGTTTCTCCCTGAAACCACACATATCCATCTGTAGGTGACTCTTTATACACCGTTTCTGGTCCCAGGCTGGCTTCTCCCTGAATCCACACATCCATCTGTAGGTGACTCTTTATCCACCGTGTCTGGTACGAGGCTCACAGCTGGTTTCTCCCTGAAACAACACATCCATCTGTAGGTGACTCTTTATCCACCGTGTCGGGTACGAGGCTCACAGCTGGTTTCTCCCTGAAACCACACATCCATCTGTAGATGAGTCTTTATCCACCGTGCCTGGTCGCAGGCTGGCAGCTGGCTTCTCTCTGAAACCACACATCCATCTGTAGGTAACTCTTGATTCTTTATCCACCATGTCTGGTCCCAGGCTCACAGCTGGTTTCTCCCTGAAACCACACATCCATCTGTAGGTGACTCTTTATCCACCGTGTCTGGTCTCAGGCTCCCAGCTGGCTTCTCTCTGAAACCACACATCCATCTGTAGGTGACTCTTTATCCACCGTGCCTGGTCCCAGGCTCCCAGCTGGCTTCTCTCTGAATCCACACATCTATCTGTAGGTGACTCTTTATCCACCGTGTCTGGTCCCAGGCTCCCAGCTGGCTTCTCTCTGAATCCACACATCCTTCTGTAGGTGACTCTTTATCCACCGTGCCTGGTCGCAGGCTCACAGCTGGCTTCTCCCTGAAACCACACATCCATCTGTAGGTGATGATTTATCCACTGAGCCTGGTCGCAGGCTGACAGCTGGCTTCTCCCTGAAACCACACATCCATCTGTAGGTGACTCTTTATCCACTGTGCCTGGTCGCAGGCTGGCTTCTCCCTGATTCCACACATCCATCTGTAGGTGACTCTTTATCTACCGTGCCTGGTCGCATGCTGACAGCTGGCTTCTCCCTGAATCCACACATCCATCTGTAGGTGATTCTTTATCCACCGTGTCTGGTCCCAGGCTGGCTTCTCCCTGAATCCACACATCCATCTGAAGGTAACTCTTTATCCACCATGCCTGGTCGCAGGCTCACAACTGGCTTCTCCCTGAAACCACACATCCATCTGTAGGTGACTCTTTATACACCGTTTCTGGTCCCAGGCTGACAGCTGGTTTCTCCCTGAAACCATACATCCATCTGAAGGTGAGTCTTTATCCACCGTGTCTGGTCCCAGACTGACAGCTGGTTTCTCCCTGAAACCACACATCCATCTGAAGGTGAGTCTTTATCCACCATGTCTGATCCCAGGCTCACAGCTGGTTTCTCCCTGAAACCACACATCCATCTGTAGGTGACTCTTTATCCACCGTGTCTGGTCCCAGGCTCCCAGCTGGTTTCTCCCTGAAACCACACATCCATCTGTAGGTGACTCTTTATACACCGTTTCTGGTCCCAGGCTGGCTTCTCCCTGAATCCACACATCCATCTGTAGGTGACACTTTATCCACCGTGTCTGGTACGAGGCTCACAGCTGGTTTCTCCCTGAAACAACACATCAATCTGTAGGTGACTCTTTATCCACCGTGTCGGGTACGATGCTCACAGCTGGTTTCTCCCTGAAACCACACATCCATCTGTAGATGAGTCTTTATCCACCGTGCCTGGTCGCAGGCTGGCAGCTGGCTTCTCTCTGAAACCACACATCCATCTGTAGGTGAGTCTTTATCAACTCTGTCTGGTCCCAGGCTGGCTTCTCACTGAATCCACACATCCTTCTGAAGATAACTCTTTATCCACCGTGTCTGGTCCCAGGCTGGATTCTCCCTGAATCCACACATCCATCTGTAGGTGACTCTTTATCCACCGTGTCTGGTCCCAGGCTCCCAGCTGGTTTCTCCCTGAAACCACACATATCCATCTGTAGGTGACTCTTTATACACCGTTTCTGGTCCCAGGCTGGCTTCTCCCTGAATCCACACATCCATCTGTAGGTGACTCTTTATCCACCGTGTCTGGTACGAGGCTCACAGCTGGTTTCTCCCTGAAACAACACATCCATCTGTAGGTGACTCTTTATCCACCGTGTCGGGTACGAGGCTCACAGCTGGTTTCTCCCTGAAACCACACATCCATCTGTAGATGAGTCTTTATCCACCGTGCCTGGTCGCAGGCTGGCAGCTGGCTTCTCTCTGAAACCACACATCCATCTGTAGGTAACTCTTGATTCTTTATCCACCATGTCTGGTCCCAGGCTCACAGCTGGTTTCTCCCTGAAACCACACATCCATCTGTAGGTGACTCTTTATCCACCGTGTCTGGTCTCAGGCTCCCAGCTGGCTTCTCTCTGAAACCACACATCCATCTGTAGGTGACTCTTTATCCACCGTGCCTGGTCCCAGGCTCCCAGCTGGCTTCTCTCTGAATCCACACATCTATCTGTAGGTGACTCTTTATCCACCGTGTCTGGTCCCAGGCTCCCAGCTGGCTTCTCTCTGAATCCACACATCCTTCTGTAGGTGACTCTTTATCCACCGTGCCTGGTCGCAGGCTCACAGCTGGCTTCTCCCTGAAACCACACATCCATCTGTAGGTGATGATTTATCCACTGAGCCTGGTCGCAGGCTGACAGCTGGCTTCTCCCTGAAACCACACATCCATCTGTAGGTGACTCTTTATCCACTGTGCCTGGTCGCAGGCTGGCTTCTCCCTGATTCCACACATCCATCTGTAGGTGACTCTTTATCTACCGTGCCTGGTCGCATGCTGACAGCTGGCTTCTCCCTGAATCCACACATCCATCTGTAGGTGATTCTTTATCCACCGTGTCTGGTCCCAGGCTGGCTTCTCCCTGAATCCACACATCCATCTGAAGGTAACTCTTTATCCACCATGCCTGGTCGCAGGCTCACAACTGGCTTCTCCCTGAAACCACACATCCATCTGTAGGTGACTCTTTATACACCGTTTCTGGTCCCAGGCTGACAGCTGGTTTCTCCCTGAAACCATACATCCATCTGAAGGTGAGTCTTTATCCACCGTGTCTGGTCCCAGACTGACAGCTGGTTTCTCCCTGAAACCACACATCCATCTGAAGGTGAGTCTTTATCCACCATGTCTGATCCCAGGCTCACAGCTGGTTTCTCCCTGAAACCACACATCCATCTGTAGGTGACTCTTTATCCACCGTGTCTGGTCCCAGGCTCCCAGCTGGTTTCTCCCTGAAACCACACATCCATCTGTAGGTGACTCTTTATACACCGTTTCTGGTCCCAGGCTGGCTTCTCCCTGAATCCACACATCCATCTGTAGGTGACTCTTTATCCACCGTGTCTGGTACGAGGCTCACAGCTGGTTTCTCCCTGAAACAACACATCAATCTGTAGGTGACTCTTTATCCACCGTGTCGGGTACGAGGCTCACAGCTGGTTTCTCCCTGAAACCACACATCCATCTGTAGATGAGTCTTTATCCACCGTGCCTGGTCGCAGGCTGGCAGCTGGCTTCTCTCTGAAACCACACATCCATCTGTAGGTGAGTCTTTATCAACTCTGTCTGGTCCCAGACTGGCTTCTCACTGAATCCACACATCCTACTGAAGGTAACTCTTTATCCACCGTGTCTGGTCCCAGGCTGGATTCTCCCTGAATCCACACATCCATCTGTAGGTGATTCTTTATCCACCATGTCTGGTTCCAGGCTCACAGCTGGTTTCTCCCTGAAACCACACATCCATCTATAGGTGACTCTTTATCCACCGTGTCTGGTCTCAGGCTCCCAGCTGGCTGCTCTCTGAAACCACACATCCATCTGTAGATGACTCTTTATCCACCTTGCCTTGTCCCAGGCTCCCAGCTGGCTTCGCTCTGAATCCACACATCCATCTGTAGGTGACTCTTTATCCTCCGTGTCTGGTCCAAGGCTCCCAGCTGGTTTCTCCCTGAAACCACACATCCATCTGTAGGTGAGTCTTTATCCACCGTGCCTGGTCGCAGGCTGGCAGCTGGCTTCTCACTGAATCTACACATCCTTCTGAAGGTAACTCTTTATCCACCGTGTCTGGTCCCAGGCTGGATTCTCCCTGAATCCACACATCCATCTGTAGGTTATTCTTTATCCACCATGTCTGGTTCCAGGCTCACAGCTGGTTTCTCCCTGAAACCACACATCCATCTATAGGTGACTCTTTATCCACCGTGTCTGGTCTCAGGCTCCCAGCTGGCTGCTCTCTGAAACCACACATCCATCTGTAGGTGACTCTTTATCCACCTTGCCTGGTCCCAGGCTCCCAGCTGGCTTCTCTCTGAATCCACACATCAATCTGTAGGTGACTCTTTATCCACCGTGTCTGGTACGAGGCTCACAGCTGGTTTCTCCCTGAATCCACACATCCATCTGTAGGTGATTCTTTATCCACCGTGTCTGGTCTCAGGCTCCCAGCTGGCTGCTCTCTGAAACCACACATCCATCTGTAGATGACTCTTTATCCACCTTGCCTGGTCCCAGGCTCCCAGCTGGCTTCGCTCTGAATCCACACATCCATCTGTAGGTGACTCTTTATCCTCTGTGTCTGGTCCAAGGCTCCCAGCTGGTTTCTCCCTGAAACCACACATCCATCTGTAGGTGACTCTTTATCCACCGTGTCTGGTACGAGGCTCACAGCTGGTTTCTCCCTGAAACAACACATCCATCTGTAGTTGACTCTTTATACACCGTTTCTGGTCCCAGGCTGGCTTCTCCTTGAATCCACACATCCATCTGTAGGTGACTCTTTATCCACCGTGTCTGGTACGAGGCTCACAGCTGGTTTCTCCCTGAAACAACACATCCATCTGTAGGTGACTCTTTATACACCGTTTCTGGTCCCAGTCTGGCTTCTCCCTGAATCCACACATCCATCTGTAGGTGACTCTTTATCCACCGTGTCTGGTACGAGGCTCACAGCTGGTTTCTCCCTGAAACAACACATCCATCTGTAGGTGACTCTTTATCCACCGTGTCGGGTACGAGGCTCACAGCTGGTTTCTCCCTGAAACCACACATCCATCTGTAGGTGAGTCTTCATCCACCGTGCCTGGTCGCAGGCTGGCAGCTGGCTTCTCTCTGAAACCACACATCCATCTGTAGGTGAGTCTTTATCAACTGTGTCTGGTCCCAGGCTGGCTTCTCACTGAATCTACACATCCTTCTGAAGGTAACTCTTTATCCACCGTGTCTGGTCCCAGGCTGGATTCTCCCTGAATCCACACATCCATCTGTAGGTTATTCTTTATCCACCATGTCTGGTTCCAGGCTCACAGCTGGTTTCTCCCTGAAACCACACATCCATCTATAGGTGACTCTTTATCCACCGTGTCTGGTCTCAGGCTCCCAGCTGGCTGCTCTCTGAAACCACACATCCATCTGTAGGTGACTCTTTATCCACCTTGCCTGGTCCCAGGCTCCCAGCTGGCTTCTCTCTGAATCCACACATCAATCTGTAGGTGACTCTTTATCCACCGTGTCTGGTCCAAGGCTCCCAGCTGGTTTCTCCCTGAATCCACACATCCATCTGTAGGTGACTCTTTATCCACCGTGTCTGGTACGAGGCTCACAGCTGGTTTCTCCCTGAAACAACACATCCATCTGTAGGTGACTCTTTATCCACCGTGTCTGGTACGAGGCTCACAGCTGGTTTCTCCCTGAAACCACACATCCATCTGTAGGTGAGTCTTTATCCACCGTGCCTGGTCGCAGGCTGGCAGCTGGCTTCTCTCTGAAACCACACATCCATCTGTAGGTGATGCTTTATCCACTGAGCCTGGTCGCAGGCTGACAGCTGGCTTCTCCCTGAAACCACACATCCATCTGTAGGTGACTCTTTATCCACCATGTCTGGTCCCAGGCTGGCTTCTCACTGAAACCACACATCTATCTGAAGGTAACTCTTTATCCACCGTGCCTGGTCGCAGGCTGACAGCTGGCTTCTCCCTGAATCCACACATCCATCTGCAGTTGACTCTTTATCCACTGTGCCTGGTCGCAGGCTGACAGCTGGTTTCTCCCTGAAACCACACATCCATCTGTAGGTGACTCTTTATCCACTGTGCCTGGTCGCAGGCTGGCTTCTCCCTGAATCCACACATCCATCTGTATTTGACTCTTTATCTACCGTGCCTGGTCGCAGGCTGACAGCTGGCTTCTCCCTGAATCCACACATCCATCTGTAGCTGACAGTTTATTCTTTACCAGGTGGGCAGCAGGCCTCTTGAAGTGATGGAGGAACAATAGTAATATAACAATAGTAATATTTCACAATTTCTTTGCTAAAACACTGTACATAGTTGATATTATAACACTTGAAATGTCTATCTTTCTGAAATCTTGTTGAGTGTTAATTTCCAATAGTTATTTTGTTGATGTTGTTTCTTCATACTCTGTTTGTTGTTTATTTAACTTGTAAATTAAATTATTAATATTGGTAGTCTAAACTGTGGCACAAATCAGGGGATTTTTCACACCTAGCCGAGCTATTAGACTATCCTACTGTAAATTAATGGAGGTGTGAATTTTTCAGTCAGTCAGTCTCTCTCCTATCCCACATCAGTGCAAATAGTTGTAGTATGAATAGTGGGGGAAGATAAATAAGCAGATAAATATTGTTGGTATTTACAAGGTTGTTGGTACTCCACTGGTTGCCCTTCTCTCATTGCAATGGTTCACACATCTTGCTGCTGTGTTTTCACATTGTGGTATTTCACCAAACAGAAGTGGGAGTTTATCAGTGGATTTGTTTTCGATTTCTTTGTGGGTCTGTGTGATCTGTGGGAAATATGTATCTCTAATATGGTCATACATTTGGCAGGAGGTTAGGAAGTGCAGCTCAGTTTCCACCTCATTTTGTGGGCAGTATCTACATAGCCTGTCTTCTCGTGAGAGCCAGGTCTATGGCAGCCTTTCTCAATAGCAAGGCAATGCTCACTGAGTCTGTACATAGTCAAAGCTTTCCTTAAGTTTGGGTTAGTCACATTGGTCAGGTATTCTGCCACTGTGTACTCTCTGTTTAGGGACAAATAGCATTCTAGTTTGCTCTGTTTTTTATTTATTATTTCCAGTGTGTCAAATAGTTTTTGCTTTCTCATAATTTGGTTGGGTCTAATTGTATTGCTGGCCTGGGGCTCTGTTTGTGAACAGAGCCCCAGGACCAGCTTGCTTAAGGGTCTTTACTCCAGGTTAATCTCTCTGTAGGTGATGGCTTTGTTATGGAAGGTTTGAGCATCGCTTCCTTTTATGTGGTTGTAGAATTTAACCTCTCCGCGCACCGAACCCGTTAGCAGGATGAAATTCGACAACATACGGTGATCGCTACATAAATAGTAATATTAAACATTCATGAAAATACAAGTGTCTCACATGTTTCGAAAGCCTAGAATCTTGCTAATCCAACTGCGTTGTCAGGTTTAAAAAAGGATTTACTGCCAAAGAATACAATGTGATTATCTGAGGATACAGCCCCGTAAATAACAACTTTTTCAACCAGCACAGGCGTAACAAAATCTGCAATAAAATAAATTGTTTACCTTTGACGATCTTCCTCTGTTTGCAATCCCAATGCTCATTGTTACACAATGAATGGTCGTTTGTTTGATAAAATCAATTTTTATAGCCTAACACGAAACATTTTGTGAACTGCTTGTGTCGTGAATTCCGTCTCATTCCATTTTCGACGACACATTCGATGTAAATACACACACTAAACGTGACTTTTCCAGTCATGTTTGGTTCCATTGCAATCAACTGCTTTGTTTGTAACACAACCAAACTTGATGGGTCATTTGACTGAAAGAAACCGATTTGAAAACAACAAGTAATGACATCATTGTGCACCAATGATATGACCACTGTTTCATTGATTGACTGTACTTTAACCCAATGACCACTGATCGTCTTGAAATCTAGCTGGGTAGATAGCCAATGAGCTGAGGTAAATTGCAATATGTAATGTTTATGTGTTGGAAGACCAACCCATGTAGTAAACTCTGCCGTAAAGAGGGTCATTCGCCATTGAAGATTCATACCGGAAGGAGCCACGCATGTTACGCACAGCGTTGTTTCAATCAGTATGGCGACTAACTCAGGAAAAGCTAAATCTAGGTCTAGATATACAGATGTACACACAATTTTAGAAGAAATTGATTGGGAAAGTGAGACAGAGATTGTTGGAGGACGATTCATTTAGCGATTCCCAAATGGAGGAATATTTTTTGAACGGAGAGGACATAGTTTTGGACTGGTAAGTTCTTCTCATGCTAATGCCGTTGTTTGAAATTAATAATATAAAATATTATTTGTGATTTTTTAAATTTTTAGTAGCAATATATAAAAATGTAGTGTAATGAAATGTGAGATGCTTGTGTCTGCCGCCCCACCCCACCCCCACATGAAATAGCCTATTTGAGGCTGTTGAGGGGAGGGCAGGCCCACAACAATGGCCAGTGAAATGGAGACAGTAGATACAGCTGGTCTGTTGTAATATAATAAAGACAGTAGATCCAGCTGGTCTGTCATAATATAATAGAGACAGTAGACCTAGATGAAATGTCATAATATAAAATAGACAGTAGATCTAGCAGGTCTATAATAATATATTCAACCTTATGCTCCCTGTACTCTATATATATATGTTTATTATACCTGTTGATACAGGGCTTATATGTGAAACTATTATAACTGAACATTTTCTTTCACAGTGACACTGACTCCAAATGGGAGCCCCCAGTGCCAAGGTGTCCTTCCCCCACTGAAGCTGGTTCATCCAGCTCCTGCCACAAGTGGTGATCATCTGACCAAATGTATTTCTGCAGGCATGGATGTGCCTCAGGGCCAAAAGGGCACATCATGGAGGCGTCGCTGTGTTCTTTGCAAAATGAAGTCCCCCATCACCTGCACCACATGCTTGGTGACCCTCTGCTTTACAGCAGAAAGAGACTACTATGGCACCTGGCATCAACAGCACAATATTGTGTAGGGGACTGAGGGTCTTCCAAATATTGAAAGTGTTATTTTGTAAATGTATTAAAAAAAAATCTATTTTTTGGGGGGTGGGTGTGTTAGAATACCATTTTGGTATTTTGTATATAGTTATTCCATTCAAAATGTACAACTTCACCAATTTGGCCACTTGGGTACATTTGGGCTACTTGTGTGGGACACCTGGGTGACTTCATGATAAATGTCATGTAGCACACTCATTTTGGAAGTTATCATTCTGAAACTTTGCACAAGTACTGTTGCCCTCTATTGTTTTTCACTGAAATTTTCCCCATCATATCGGAATGTTTGTTTTGTCTTGTTCATTTTAAAGATGATGATACAACAATAAAAATGACAAAACGTATGTTTTTTTCATTGTATTATCTAAACCAGATCTATTGTGTTATATTCTCCTACATTCAGTTCACATTTACACAAACTTCAGAGTGTTTTCTTTCAAATGAAATCAAGAATATGCATTTCCTTGGTCCTGGGCCTGAGCTACAGGCAGTTAGATGTGGGTATGTCTTCAGGCAGAAATTGAAAAAACTATGGGGGTTGCTGTACGAGGTTAACGGCTCTTTTCTGGATTTTGAGAATTAGCGGGTATCGGCCTTATTCTGATCTGTGTGCATTGTTGTTGTTTTTTCGCTGTACACAAAGTATACTTTTTGCAGAATTCTCAATGCAGTCTCAATTGGGTGTTTGTCCCATTTTGTGAATGATTGTTGGGTGAGTGGACCCCAGACCTCACAACCATAGAGGGTAACATAAAAAAAATATATATATATATTTTTAGTTGAATATCCGAAACATACAATATACTTGCCGTGAAGCCGCTCAACAACAACACCATACCAGTCACCCAACAGACTCCCACTGAGAGTGACACACAGAAGCATCCAGGGTCAATGCCCTGCTCTTGACAGATCTCCCACCAGGCCAAAAAACGTGAACCTGAACCCTCCAAGATCCCCCCCACAGTTCCCCAATAGATGTCCCTCAGCCATTCGAGACCCCTCCCACAGTCTCCCCCAAGAATAAAAATAAAAATAAAAAATACAATGAATTCCATTCCCCACCCCCATTCCCCACCCCCATTCCCCACCCCCAAGAACCCCTCAATGCACCAACAACCAAGAGAATGAACTAAAGAGAAAAAAGAAAAAGACAGAAGAAAACAGCAAACAACAATACAAAATGTAAAAAAATAAAAATGTATTAACAAAACATTTTTTTAAATCAAAGGACATCAAGGACAACTAAAATTATAACAGCAATGCCAACTGTATATGTTTGTGTGCATGTCTGCCACTATTACATGTATAGTGGTTCCTCCTATATAAATTGCGAGCTTACACTGCGGGACTTAGAGGTACCCAGTGTCACGGCTTCATTGCTCCAAACCACCACAAGGGGGAGTTCATTCACTCATTATGCATTTGGGTCCCAAGGTTTTTATATGACCAATCATATCGAGTGGTTCCAATGACGAATTTGACGTGGAGACACACCTCCATAGTGACTTTTTTCAGCAAAGTTGGCTGACAAAACATTAGAGGATGCAAACGTAAGTACTTACAACGTCATAACAAGTCAAGCAAAAAATGCACAATTGAGAGGAATATGTTAGTTAATGTAGAGACGAACGATTTGGCATATTTTTTGTCATAGAGTTAGTTTACGAAAATCAGTATTTTTCAAGTTTTTTTTCTGTCATATCCCATAATGTCACGTCCTGACCTTAGTTCCTTTTTTCTGTCTCTATTTTTGGTTTGGTCAGGGCGTAAGTTGGGGTGGGCATTCTATGTTTTTGTTCTATGTTTTGTATTTCTGTGTTTGGCCTGGTATGGTTCCCAATCAGGTAAGGTAAGGTAAGGCAGCGCAACAGGCACGAGAGGCAGCATGGGGAGATTGGCGGAGTCAGGCGATTGACCTGAGCCAACTCGCCGTGCTTACCGGGAGAGGCGTAGTACTGGTCAGGCACTGTGTTATGCGGTAAAGCGCACAGTGTCGCCAGTACTCGCTCATAGCCCGGAGCGCTATAGGCCAGCCCCCCGCCTGTTCGGTGCTTCCAGAGTCTCCCACCTGTCCGGAGCCGCCCGTCAGTCAGGAGCCACCAGAGCCGCCCGTCAATCAGGAGCCGCCAGAGCCGTCCGTCAGTCAGGAGCCGCCAGAGCCGCCCGTCAGTCAGGAGCCGCCAGAGCCGCCCGTCAGTCAGGAGCCGCCAGAGCCGCCCGTCAGTCAGGAGCCGCCAGAGCCGCCCGTCAGTCAGGAACCACCAGAGCCGCCCGTCACTCCGGCGCCGCCAGAGTTTCCCTTCACACCGGCACCGCCAGAGTCTCTCGCCTGTCCAGTGCTTCCAGAGTCTCTCGCCTGTCCAGCGCCACCAGAGTCTCTCGCCTGTCCGGCGCCTCCAGAGTCTCCCGCCTATCCGGCGCTGCCAGAGTCTCCCTCCTATTCGGGGCCCGCGGTGAGGGTCCCCAGTTCGAGGTCGGTGGCGAGGGTCACCACTCCAGAGGTGCCACAAAAGTGGGCCAAGACTAAGGTGGAGTGGGGTCTACGTCCCGCAACAGATCCGCCACCGCGGTGAAATTCCCACCCAGACCCTCTGCTATAGTTTCAGGTTTTATGGCCGGAGTCCGCACCTTTGGGGGAGAGGTACTGTCACGTCCTGACCTTAGTTCCTTTTTTATGTCTCTATTTTTGGTTTGGTCAGGACGTGAGTTGGGGTGGGCATTCTATGTTTTTGTTCTATGTTTTGTATTTCTGTGTTTTTCCTGGTATGGTTCCCAATCAGAGGCAGCTGTCTATCGTTGTCTCTGATTGAGAACCATACTTAGGTAGCCTGTTCCAACCTGGTGTCTAAGGGTAGTTGTTTTCTGTGTCTGTGTTTCACCATACAGAACTGTTTCGATTTTCATTGTTTCACTTTGGTTATTTTATTAAAATGGACACTTACCACGCTGCGTTTTGGTCCGATCTTTCATACTCCTCCTCAGATGAAGAAGATCGTTACAAATCCCAGGTATATCAAACTCCATTCTGTGAATGATGCTGTGTCTGCACTATTATTCTGACATTTCACATTCCTAAAATAAAGTGGTGATACTAACTGACCAAAGACTGGGAATTTTTACTAGGATTAAATGTCAGGAATTGTGATAAACTGAGTTTAAATGTATTTGTCTTAGGTGTATTTAAACTTCCAACTTCAACTGTATATATATATCTATGGTTCAAATTCAGGCTGTATCACATCTGACCGTGATTGGGAGTGCCATTGGGCAGTGCACAATTGGCCCAGCGGGTTTGGCCGGGGTAGGCTGGTGCTGAAAATCTAGCTAGCTTGTTATGCAAGTGTTGCACACCAACAGATGGAGAAAACCTACACCAGTCGAGCAATTCATATCAACAATAACTTTCATTATAATTTGACTTTACAAACAACAAGAGGGCTTAATTGGAGTTTATTTCGTCAGAGCCTAGACCTATATAAAATAACTTAACTGGCTGAGGTAGGCTATGAGGTGTTATTAGGCCTACTTACAATTGCAACTGGTCAAAAATGTAGCATCATAAAACAATCATTTACAGAAAAAAAGTCTGCAAGTTTGATCTGAACAATGTAACTAATCATTAAAAGCGCACATTTGTAAATCCAAAACTCTAAAAGTAATTGGAAAGGTAGATACAAATGATGTGTGATAATTATGTGTGACACAATAAAGAATGTAAACAAGTGTTTTTATTTACAGTAGTGATGGACAACTGGAGGCATTTTGAAAACAGGTTTTCAAACACAAACGTTTTTTTGTAGCCCCTCAATGTTTCCTATTAGCAGGACAATATACTTTTTATAACCCCTTATAACCCCTCAAAACAGCAGAACAGTATTTATTCAGCAACATCTTTATGCTTTTGTTAAAAATATAATAATGAGAAAAAAATCCATTGAAATGCGGGTGTTTATTTAAACTACATTTTAGTCACACTACCACCCAGCTCCACGACCACAGGTAAAACCTTGCTGAGATGATCAATGTATTTGTTACATTGTTGTATCATCAATTTTTCTAGCCAAAACATCTTGATGTCCTTGACCAGTTCATCGTTGAGCAAATTGCTCAAGGGCCAAGGTCGATTTGTCTGTGAAGATGACATTATTTACTGTCTCGCCAGCTTTGATCCATGCCTGGGCCTGCAGGACGCAAAGTTCTTTGTTTGTCAGACAAATCATTGGGTCAAAACTACAGAACAGTACAAAACAAGTGAATACACATAGTTAATGTTCTGACCATTGTTTGAATATGTGAAAATGTGCAGCATACGGTAAAGACCAGCAGTCTATTTATTTAAGCATTATTTTTAGCATTATTAGGCCTACTTTACAGTATTGTTGCCTACTGTACCTGTTCATTTTCCTGGGCTTTCGAGTTCGGCGTAAAACAAGCATCTGATGATAGTGTTTGCGAATAGCACTGTCCGTGACCGAAATCCCCAAGTCTACCAGTATTTTTGAAATGTCTCCAGTAGATTTTATGTTCCTCCTGGAAGCCCAAATCTGCTCAAATGAATAGAGATCCTGGTCATGATGCTACAGTATAATCAAAGTGAGGACAATCGGCAATCTGCTGTATACTTATAGCCTATTGTAACCTGAAAGTCACGCCTTTCCTCACCCTGCCCAAAACTCCACCCTTACCATTCAAAAACTAGCTGTTAATGAAAAATAATCATATTGCGACCAAAGAGAACAGATGAAATAGACATCGTTTTCATCAAGCCAGCTTCTTTCTATGGCGCTACCTGTTCCAGGGTTAGGACAGTAACCACCAGTTTCTTTCTATGGCGCTACCTGTTCCAGGGTTAGGACTTTAACCACCTGCTTCTATCTATGGTGCTACCTGTTCCAGGGTTAGGACTGTAACCACCTGCTTCTATCTATGGTGCTACCTGTTCCAGGGTTAGGACTGTAACCACCTGCTTCTACCTATGGTGCTACCTGTTCCAGGGTTAGGACTTTAACCACCAGCTTCTATCTATGGTGCTACCTGTTCCAGGGTTAGGACTGTAACCACCAGCTTCTGTCTATGGTGCTACCTGTTCCAGGATTAGGACTGTAACCACCTGCTTCTTGCTATGGTGCTACCTGTTCCAGGGTTAGGACTGTAACCACCTGCTTCTATCTATGGTGCTACCTGTTCCAGGGTTAGGACTGTAACCACCTGCTTCTATCTTTGGTGCTACCTGTTCCAGGGTTAGGACTTTAACCACCTGCTTCTATCTATGGCGCTACCTATTCCAGGGTTAGGACTGTAACCACCTGCTTCTTGCTATGGTGCTACCTGTTCCAGGGTTAGGACTGTAACCACCAGCTTCTGTCCATGGTGCTACCTGTTCCAGGGTTAGGACTGTAACCACCAGTTTCTTTCTATGGCGCTACCTGTTCCAGGGTTAGGACTTTAACCACCTGCTTCTATCTATGGTGCTACCTGTTCCAGGGTTAGGACTGTAACCACCTGCTTCTATCTATGGTGCTACCTGTTCCAGGGTTAGGACTGTAACCACCTGCTTCTACCTATGGTGCTACCTGTTCCAGGGTTAGGACTTTAACCACCAGCTTCTATCTATGGTGCTACCTGTTCCAGGGTTAGGACTGTAACCACCAGCTTCTGTCTATGGTGCTACCTGTTCCAGGATTAGGACTGTAACCACCTGCTTCTTGCTATGGTGCTACCTGTTCCAGGGTTAGGACTGTAACCACCTGCTTCTATCTATGGTGCTACCTGTTCCAGGGTTAGGACTGTAACCACCTGCTTCTATCTTTGGTGCTACCTGTTCCAGGGTTAGGACTTTAACCACCTGCTTCTATCTATGGCGCTACCTGTTCCAGGGTTAGGACTGTAACCACCTGCTTCTTGCTATGGTGCTACCTGTTCCAGGGTTAGGACTGTAACCACCAGCTTCTGTCCATGGTGCTACCTGTTCCAGGGTTAGGACTGTAACCACCAGCTTCTATCTATGGTGCTACCTGTTCCAGGGTTAGGACTGTAACCACCTGCTTCTATCTATGGTGCTACCTGTTCCAGGGTTAGGACTGTAACCACCAGCTTCTGTCTATGGTGCTACCTGTTCCAGGTTTAGGACTGTAACCACCAGCTTCTATCTATGGTGCTACCTGTTCCAGGGTTAGGACTGTAACCACCTGCTTCTTGCTATGGTGCTACCTGTTCCAGGGTTAGGACTGGAACCACCAGCTTCTTTCCATGGTGCTACCTGTTCCAGGGTTAGGACTGTAACCACCAGCTTCTATCTATGGTGCTACCTGTTCCAGGGTTAGGACTGTAACCACCTGCTTCTATCTATGGTGCTACCTGTTCCAGGGTTAGGACTGTAACCACCTGCTTCTTGCTATGGTGCTACCTGTTCCAGGGTTAGGACTGTAACCACCAGCTTCTGTCCATGGTGCTACCTGTTCCAGGGTTAGGACTGTAACCACCAGCTTCTATCTATGGTGCTACCTGTTCCAGGGTTAGGACTGTAACCACCTGCTTCTATCTATGGTGCTACCTGTTCCAGGGTTAGGACTGTAACCACCAGCTTCTGTCTATGGTGCTACCTGTTCCAGGGTTAGGACTGTAACCACCAGCTTCTATCTATGGTGCTACCTGTTCCAGGGTTAGGACTGTAACCACCTGCTTCTATCTTTGGTGCTACCTGTTCCAGGGTTAGGACTTTAACCACCTGCTTCTATCTATGGCGCTACCTGTTCCAGGGTTAGGACTGTAACCACCTGCTTCTTGCTATGGTGCTACCTGTTCCAGGGTTAGGACTGTAACCACCAGCTTCTGTCCATGGTGCTACCTGTTCCAGGGTTAGGACTGTAACCACCAGTTTCTTTCTATGGCGCTACCTGTTCCAGGGTTAGGACTTTAACCACCTGCTTCTATCTATGGTGCTACCTGTTCCAGGGTTAGGACTGTAACCACCTGCTTCTATCTATGGTGCTACCTGTTCCAGGGTTAGGACTGTAACCACCTGCTTCTACCTATGGTGCTACCTGTTCCAGGGTTAGGACTTTAACCACCAGCTTCTATCTATGGTGCTACCTGTTCCAGGGTTAGGACTGTAACCACCAGCTTCTGTCTATGGTGCTACCTGTTCCAGGGTTAGGACTGTAACCACCTGCTTCTATCTTTGGTGCTACCTGTTCCAGGGTTAGGACTTTAACCACCTGCTTCTATCTATGGCGCTACCTGTTCCAGGGTTAGGACTGTAACCACCTGCTTCTTGCTATGGTGCTACCTGTTCCAGGGTTAGGACTGTAACCACCAGCTTCTGTCCATGGTGCTACCTGTTCCAGGGTTAGGACTGTAACCACCAGCTTCTATCTATGGTGCTACCTGTTCCAGGGTTAGGACTGTAACCACCTGCTTCTATCTTTGGTGCTACCTGTTCCAGGGTTAGGACTTTAACCACCTGCTTCTATCTATGGCGCTACCTGTTCCAGGGTTAGGACTGTAACCACCTGCTTCTTGCTATGGTGCTACCTGTTCCAGGGTTAGGACTGTAACCACCAGCTTCTGTCCATGGTGCTACCTGTTCCAGGGTTAGGACTGTAACCACCAGCTTCTATCTATGGTGCTACCTGTTCCAGGGTTAGGACTGTAACCACCTGCTTCTATCTATGGTGCTACCTGTTCCAGGGTTAGGACTGTAACCACCAGCTTCTGTCTATGGTGCTACCTGTTCCAGGGTTAGGACTGTAACCACCTGCTTCTATCTATGGTGCTACCTGTTCCAGGGTTAGGACTGTAACCACCTGCTTCTTGCTATGGTGCTACCTGTTCCAGGGTTAGGACTGGAACCACCAGCTTCTTTCCATGGTGCTACCTGTTCCAGGGTTAGGACTGTAACCGCTAGAGGACTTGAAAATGAGCTGGAGCTGAGAGGATCACCAAAACTAAAGATATTTGATTAAAAGAAGGTACGTATATAGCCTATAAATGTGTAGGCATACTGTAGAATTAAATAAAAGCCCCTTAGATATTATTAAATATTATCACAGATCCTAATGGATATTAATTTAGAGTCCTCCAATCCTCTAAATGTGATTATTGGCGGAGAGCCACGTCATTGAATTTGTTCTTCTTCTATGTACTGCAGGCGAAAAAGGTCTCAAAAGGTGTTGAGCAATGTTGTAATGAAGGCAAACAATTTAGAATCATCCAATCCTGTAGCCTACTACCGACCGTCACGTTGTACTGGCTCTATTTACAAATTAGTGAGAATGTCTCACCCCATATTCAAGAATTGCCTTTTTCTCGCTCACTCTAGGTTAAATGAAAATGAACAAGGATTTGAACCCCAGTCTCCCACTTGCCTTGCATTCTGTAGTAGACATCACAAGTATGTTGTGAAGACATCACAACTATAAAACATATGGAGTAAATTGACTTTTTCAGGATAGGGTCTATTTTTCTCAATTTCCGCCTGACTGACGTGCCCAAAGTAAACTGCCTGTTGCTCAGGCCCTGATGCCAGGATATGCATATAATTGGTACCTTTGGAAATAAAACACTCTGACATTTGTAGAAATGTTCAAATAATGTAGGAGACCATAACACAATAGAGTAGGTAGGAGAAAATCTAAAGAAAAACCACGGACGGTTCCTAGTCTCTTATAATGGAAAGCTATGGGTCCTATGCAGTTCTAGCTCCTAGATTGCAATTCCTGTGGCTTCCACTAGATGTCAACAGTCTTTGTTCAAGGTTCAGGCTTGTTTCTTCCAAAACGAGTAAGAATTTGGAGTTTTGTTACAAAGTCTCAGTGGAAAATCAGTTTGTTTGCGCGCTAATTTTACTTACTGTATCTTAAAAGTCTAAGTCATTGGGGGGTTCTAAGGTGACATATGGAATTGTTTTATACTATGGATCACTTAACTTTTTGATTTAAAATTTTAGAACACCTTCAGGTATCAAAAAAGAAAGAAAACAATTATTTGATCAAATATTAAATTTGTCCATCACTACTAAAGCACTGTAGCAGAAACACATTAAATGGCAAAGAAGACAGTCAAAAAATAAATCCAAAGAAACAAAGTTTTGAAGATGTTGTCCTGAATCTAGGAGATATAAGAAATATATAAATAAAGTGGTGTTCCTAACTGACCTAAAACAGGGAATGTTTACTAGGATTAAATATCAGGAATTGTGAAAAACTGAGTTTACATGTATTTAGCAAAGGTGTATGTAAACTTCTGACTTCAACTGTATATATATATATATAAAGTGGTGAACTGTAAACTTCCGACTTCGACTGTATTTATATCGTGTTTATACTTGCGTACTATTGTTTGTACAGATGAACGCGGTACATTTAGGCGTTTGGAAATTGCTCCCAAGGATGAACCATACTTGTGGAGGTCTACCATTTTTTCTGAGGTCTTGACTGATTTCTTTTGATTTTCCCATGATGTCAAGCAAAGAGGCACTGAGTTTGAAGGAAGGCCTTGAAATACATCCACAGGTACACTTCCAATTGACTCAAATCATGTCAATTAGCCTATCAGAAGCTTCTATAGCCATGACATCATTTTCTGTAATTTTCCAAGCTGTTTAAAGGCACAGTCAACTAGTGTATGTAAACTTCTGACCCACTGGAATTGTGATACAGTGAATTATAAGTGAACTAATCTGTCTGTAAACAATTGTTGGAAGAATGACTTGTGTCATGCACAAAGTAGATGTCCTAACCGACTTGCCAAAACTATAGTTTGTTAACAAGAAATTAGTGTATGTAAACTTCCAACTTCCACTGTATACACTAAGAACCTGTTCTATCATGTCAGTTCTCTCTTCATAGCTATAGTGTTAGAAATATGCTAACAACCTGTTGGTTATGTTTCCCTCAGTGTTACAGCAAACAAACAATATGAAGATTAGTTTGAACATGTGCCTGCATCCCAAATGTAACACTTTTCCCTATATAGTGCACTACGTTTTACCAGGTTCTATAGGACTAACCCTAACCAATGGTCAAAACTAGCACAATATAGGGAATAGAGTCCCGTTTGGGGTTCCGCCTGAGGCAGATACTGTAAATGTAATGGATATAATGTCAGCATTATTTACCCTGAAGGCTTCTGAGTTCCTCCCAATAATCTCTCATTATCCTGAAGTCTGCACTTGTTCCCTACTCCCCACATACTTACAAGCATTGGGGTAGGCTAAACATGAGTTTCCATGTACCAGTAATTTCCTTTCATGTCCATGAAGGGAAGTGAACAAGTACACACTTTGGGACAAAGAAGAAATGATTGGGTCACAATCAAATCATTTTCTATTATGTTTGGCAACATGCAGACTAGGCAGTATATAATCTAGTTGGATGAAGTGGTTCCATTAAAGCATTATGAAGAACCATGCGAATCAATGTTACTCACAAAGTAGTAGGATCTGTTAAATAGAACATTACAATGTTGATACATTGCCACACGAAGATGGACTTTTACTTAGAAGTTTCTATAGAAAAACATCAGTTAAATATCTTTCTATTCATCAGAGCAATGTTGGCGAAACCCTTCTCATCTATGGGTTTGAACTGTGTGTGTGTGGGGGGGGGGGAGGCAGAGCAGCAATGACACGGTCGTGAGCGGCTGATTGCAGCCATCTTGAACAGATCTGGCCTCACCACAGGTCTCCTTTCACTGGGCCGTCATTACTGCGGAGGTAAGCGCTGTAACACACACTCACGTGCCTGTTGGCACGGGATGAATGAGTGCAGTGAGGCCTGGACCTGATCAAGCACTGGGCGACTGGTGGTTCTGGAGGAGAGGGGGGAGAGGGGATTGTGTAATGCAATCCTCTGGTGGGACTGTCAGAGCACATTAACCAGACACACTACCCTGTTCCATCCTCCGGGTAGGCCCATTAACCAGACACACACTACCCTGTCCATCCTCTGGGTAGGCCCATTAACCAGACACACACTACCCTGTTCCATCCTCCGGGTAGGCCCATTAACCAGACAGACACTACCCTGTTCCATCCTCTGGGTAGGTCTATTAACCAGACACACACTACCCTGCACCATCCTCTGGGTAGGTCTATTAACCAGACACACACTACCCTGTTCCATCCTCTGGGTAGGTCTATTAACCAGACACACACTACCCTGCACCATCCTCTGGGTAGGTCTATTAACCAGACACACACTACCCTGTTCCATCCTCTGGGTAGGTCTATTAACCAGACACACACTACCCTGTTCCATCCTCTGGGTAGGCCCATTGACCAGACACACACTACCCTGTTCCATCCTCTGGGTAGGTCCATTAACCAGACACAGACTACCCTGTTCCATCCTCTAGGTAGGCCCATTAACCAGACACACACTACCCTGTTCCATCCTCTGGGTAGGCCCATTAACCAGACACACACTACCCTGCTCCATTCTCCGGGTAGGCCCGCTTCCTTACAGGAACTAACGGCAGGAATATTAGCTCTACACTGAACACTTCATAGTGACTCTTACGCTGATAACAATTACTCAACATACTGAAATACTGAACATAAACATTATGACAGAAGTGGAATAGAATAGGAATTCTTTCCCTCAATGAATCTCAGTTTTTACGTACTTGGCCAAGAATATGTATTGAGCTGATAATTGCCTGTTGAGTGGTAGGACTTTTAAGGCTGTGGGTGTGGGTGTGGTGTTGGCGTGTCCAACCCACAGGTGTCATCTTGAATTAGACCTGTGGCCCATGATTTGAGAAAGAGCCTAGCATTGTTCTGGATGGCGTTTTTGATATAATTTTTTAAAGGGGTTTTCTTTGGATTGTTTGCTTTCTAGACTGTTGTCTCTAACTGGAAATCGAACCATTGTGATAGCTCACTTAGTCTAGGTGAAAAAGAGATCCACCTGGTGGTCGGTGAACTTTGAGAAGTGCTGGTTTAATATAGAGACAGTCGCCCCGGGCCCCTGGTCAGAGGGATAATGACTCAGCAGGAGACATACTAAAGTCATTTTTTTTTGCCACAAGCAAACACACGGCATTGAATTGTAGTACTAGGGTTGATAATGGTGGAAGGGATAGTGGTACTGGGGTTGATCATGGTGGAAGGGATAGTGGTACTGGGGTTGATCATGGTGGAAGGGATAGTGGTACTGGGGTTGATCATGGTGGAAGGGATTGTAGTAATAGGGTTGGTAATGGTGGAAGGGATTGTAGTACTAGGGTTGATAGTGGTACTGGGGTTGATAATGGTGGAAGGGATAGTGGTACTGGGATTGATCATGGTGGAAGGGATAGTGGTACTGGGGTTGATCATGGTGGAAGGGATAGTGGTACTGGGGTTGATCATGGTGGAAGGGATTGTAGTAATAGGGTTGGTAATGGTGGAAGGGATTGTAGTACTAGGGTTGATAGTGGTACTAGGGTTGATAATGGTGGAAGGGATAGTGGTACTAGGGTTGATAATGGTGGAAGGGATAGTGGTACTGGGGTTGATCATGGTGGAAGGGATTGTAGTAATAGGGTTGGTAATGGTGGAAGGGATTGTAGTACTGGGGTTGATAATAGTGGAAGGGATTGTAGTACTAGGGTTGATAGTGGTACTAGGGTTGATAATGGTGGAAGGGATAGTGGTACTAGGGTTGATAGTGGTACTAGGGTTGATAATGGTGGAAGGGATAGTGGTACTGGGGTTGATCATGGTGGAAGGGATTGTAGTAATAGGGTTGGTAATGGTGGAAGGGATTGTAGTACTAGGGTTGATAGTGGTACTAGGGTTGATAATGGTGGAAGGGATAGTGGTACTAGGGTTGATAATGGTGGAAGGGATAGTGGTACTGGGGTTGATCATGGTGGAAGGGATTGTAGTAATAGGGTTGGTAATGGTGGAAGGGATTGTAGTACTAGGGTTGATAGTGGTACTGGGGTTGATAATGGTGGAAGGGATAGTGGTACTGGGGTTGATCATGGTGGAAGGGATTGTAGTAATAGGGTTGGTAATGGTGGAAGGGATTGTAGTACTAGGGTTGATAGTGGTACTAGGGTTGATAATGGTGGAAGGGATAGTGGTACTGGGGTTGATCATGGTGGAAGGGATTGTAGTAATAGGGTTGGTAATGGTGGAAGGGATTGTAGTACTAGGGTTGATAATAGTGGAAGGGATTGTAGTACTGGGGTTGATAATGGTGGAAGGGATAGTGGTACTGGGGTTGATCATGGTGGAAGGGATTGTAGTACTAGGGTTGATAATGGTGGAAGGGATAGTGGTACTAGGGTTGATAATGGTGGAAGGGATTGTAGTACTAGGGTTGATAATGGTGGAAGGGATTGTAGTACTGGGGTTGATAATAGTGGAAGGGATTGTAGTACTGGGGTTGATAATGGTGGAAGGGATTGTAGTACTAGGGTTGATAATGGTGGAAGGGATTGTAGTACTGGGGTTGATAATGGTGGAAGGGATTGTAGTACTGGGGTTGATAATGGTGGAAGGGATTGTAGTACTAGGGTTGATAATGGTGGAAGGGATAGTGGTACTGGTGTTCTATGCATAAGAAACAGAAATAAACATGACAAGGCTGTAATTATTTATTACTATACAATAGCAATGTACGCTACTATGCCAATGTATTTTGAAGTGATGTACATAAGGTGCTAGCAGGGGCAGTGCATTGGAATATCGCAGCAAAGGTAAACGCCAAAAAAACTAATCAGCATAGCATGACCAGTGGATACAGATAGCTACATTAGCAATGGAATTAGTAGTGCAATATTAGCAATAATCAAATCAAATGTTATTGGTCACATACATGTGATTAGCAGATGTTATTGCTGGTGTAGCGAAATGCTTGTGCTTCTTGCTCTGACAGAAATATCTTAATATCTAACAATCCCTTCCACCCACGACGACCGTTATAGTTTAACAATCAAATTCAATCAAATGAATAGCCCCCCGGCACATAAACTACTGCAGCATAAATACTGGAGGCTGAGACAGGAGGGGTCAGGAGACACTGTGGCTCCGTCCGACGATACCTCCGAACAGTGCCAAACAGGCAGGATATAACCCCACCCACTTAACAGTCTGATGGCCTTGAGATAGAAGCTGTTTTTCAGTCTCTCGATCCCAGCTTTAATGCACCTGTACTGACCTCGCCTTCTAGATGATAGCGGGGGTGAACAGGCAGTGGCTTGGGTGGTTGTTGTCCTTGATGATGTTTTTAGCCTTCATGTGACATCGGGTACTGTAGGTGTCCTGTTTTCAATTGTGCATCTGTAAAAGTTTGTGAGGGTTTTAGGTGACAAGCCAAATTTCTTCAGCCTCCTGAGGTTGAAGAGGCTCTGTTGCGCCTTCTTCACTACACATCACTGACATTTTAGCTTGTGATGTGTACACCAAGGAACTTAAAGCTTTCCACCTTCACCATTGCAGGCCTTTCAATGTGGATATGGTGGTGCTCCCTCTGCTGTTTCCTGAAGTCCACAATCATCTCCTTTGTTTTGTTGACATTGAGTGAGAGGTTGTTTTCCAGGCACCATTTTCCCAGAGCCCTCACCTCCTCCCTGTAGGCTGTCTCGTCATCGTTGGTAATCAAGTCAAATACTGTTGTGTCGTCTGCAAACTTTATGATTGAGTTGGAGGCGTGCTTGGCCACGCAGTCATGGGTGAACAGGGAGTACAGGAGGGGGCTGAGCACGCACCCTTGTGGGGCCCCAGTGTTGAGGATCAGCGGGGTGGATATGTTGTTACCAACCCTCACCACCTGGGGGCGTCCCATCAGGAAGTCCAAGACCCAGTTCCACAGGGCAGGATTCAGACCCAGGGCCTTAAGCTTAATGATGAGATTGGAGGGTACTATGGTGTTGAATGCTGAGCTATAGTCAATAAACAGCATTCTTACATAGGTATTCTTCTTGTCCAGATGGGATAGGGCAGTGTGCAGAGTGATGGCGATTGCATCGTCTGTGGATCTATTGGGGCGGCAAGTAAATTGAAGTGAGTCTAGGGTGGCAGGTAAGGTAGAGGTGATATGATCCTTAACTAGTCTCTCAAAGCACTTCATGATGGCAGAGGTGAGTGCTACGGGGCGATAGTCATTAAGTTAATTTACCTTTGCCTTCTTGCGTAAACAAACAATGCATGTGGGAACAGCAGACTTGAATATGCCCGTAAACACACCAGCCAGCTGGTCTGCGCATGCTCTGAATACACGGTTTGGGATGCCATCTGGGCCAGCAGCCTTGTGAGGTTCAACACTTTTAAATGTCTTACTCACGTCGGCCACGGAGGTCCATAGTCCTTGGTAGCGGGCCGCGGTGGTGGCACTGTGTTATCCTCAAAGAATGTGTTTAGCCTGTCTGGAAGCAAGACATCGGTCTTGGCGACGAGGCTGGTTTTCCTTTTGTAGTCTGTGATTGTCTGTAGTCCCTGCCACATACGTCTCGTGTCTGAGCTGTTCAATTGTGACTCCGCTTTATCTCTATACTGACGTTTAGCTTATTTGATTGCCTTGCGGAGTGAATAACTACACTGTTTATATTACGCCACATTACCAGTTGCCTTGCAATGGTTAAATGGGCTGGTTCGCACTTTCAGTTTCGCGTGAATGCTACCATCTAGCCACAGTTTCTGGTTAGGCTAGGTTTTAATAGTCACAGTGGGTACTACATCTCCTATACACGTCCTTATAAAGTCAGTCTGCTTCATTAAATAGTACCCGCAAAACACCAGTCTCAACATCAACAGTGAAGAGGCGACTACGGGATGCTGGCCTTCTAGGCAGAGTTCCTCTGTCCAGTGTCTGTGTTCTTTTGCCCATCTTAATCTTTTATTTTTATTGGCCAGTCTGAGATATGTATTTTTCTTTGCAACTCTGCCTAGAAGGCCAACATCCCTGAGTCGCCTCTTTACTGTTGACGTTGAGACTGGTGTTTTGCGGGTACTATTTAATGAAGCTGACAGTTGAGGACTTGTGAGGCGCCTGTTTCTCAAACTAGACACTCTAATGTACTTGTCCTCTTGCTCAGTTGTGCACCGGGACCTCACACTACCTCTTTCTATTCTGATAGAGCTAGATTGCACTGTTCTGTGAAGGGAGTAGTACACAGCGTTGTACGAGATTTCTCGCATGGAATAGCCTTCATTTCTCAGAACAAGAATAGACTGACGAGTTTCAGAAGAAAGGTCCTTGTTTCCGGACATTTTGCGCCTGTAATCGAACCCACAAATGCTGATGTTCCAGATAGTCAAGTAGTCTAAAGAAGTCCAGTTGTATTGCTTCTTTAATCAGAACAACAGTATTCAGCTGTGCTATCGTAACTGCAAAATGGTTTTCTAATGATCAATTAGCCTTTTAAAATGATAAACTTGGATTAGCTAACACAACGTGCCATTGGAACACAGGATTGATGGTTGCTGATAATGGGCCTCTGTAGATATTCCATAAAAAAATCAGCCGTTTCCAGCTATAGTCATTTACAACATTAACAATATCTACACTGTATTTCTGATCCATTTGATGTTATTTTAACGGACATAAAATGTGCTTGACTTTCAAAAACAAGGAAATTTCTAAGTGACCACACATTTTTGAAGGGTAGTGTATGTATATACTGTATATATATTCAAACTGAAACATCATAATTACATAAGTATGCAGGCCCTTTGCTCATTACTTTGTTGAAGCACCTTTGGCAGTGATTACAGACTTGAGTCTTCTTGGGTATGATACTACACTACTACAAGTTTCTCCCATTCTTCTCTGCAGATCCTCTCAAGCTCTGTCAGGTTGGATTGAGAGCGTCGCTGCACAGCCATTTCCATTTTCACAGCCATAACCCTTTGAAATGCAAGAGAAAGGCATAATGCATTATTCCCGCCCAGGTGGAATTTAGATTTTGGCCACTAGATGGCAGCAGTGTATGTGCAAAGTGTTTGACTGATCCAATGAACCATTGTATTTCAAATCAAATCAAATTTATTTGTCACATACACATGGTTAGCAGATGTTAATGCGAGTGTAGCGAAATGCTTGTGCTTCTAGTTCCGACAATGCAGTAATAACCAACGAGTAATCTAACCTAACAATTCCAAAATTACTACCTTATACACACAAGTGTAAAGGGATAAAGAATATATAAACATATATGAATGAGTGATGGTACAGAACGGCATAGGCAAGATGCAGTAGATGGTAACGAGTACAGTATATTAAACAGATGAGACGAGTAATGTAGGGTATGTAAACAAAGTGGCATAGTTTAAAGTGGCTAGTGATACATGTATTACATAAAGATGCAGTAGATGATATAGAGTACAGTATATACATATACATATGAGATGAGTAATGTAGGGTATGTAAACATTATATTAAGTAGCATTATTTCTGTCCAAAATGTTGTATAAAGACTGCCCAAATGTGCCTAATTTGTTTATTGATAACTTTCATGTTCAAAATTGTGCTCTTTGCACAAACAATAGAATGGTATTATTTCACTGTAATAGCTACTGTAAATTGGACAGTGCAGTTAGATTAACAAGAATTTAAGCTTTCTGCCAATATCAGATATGTTCACATCCTGGGAAATGTTATTGTTACTTACAGCCTCATGCTAATTTCATTAGCTCAACCATCCAGTGGAAGGGACACCAATCCAAAAGAAGTTTAAAATATTTTTATTTAAAAAAAGTTACATTTAAAAAAGGAGAAATGTTACATTTCAATAGGAGCTGGGTTGGAGAGACCAATGCTGCCACCTACTGTAGTAACAGCAGTGGTGCAGGCATCCTGATAAATAAGAATACACCATTTCCCTTACATCCCAGCAAATGGACAAAGAAGGCCATTTTTTATTGATGAATTGTACCTTACATGGTGAAAATGTACATTGATTTCATGGTACAAACCCACCAGTGGCAAATTCAGACAGAAACTACGATTTTAGCAGATTACCTAAATTACACATTCAATAAGATTGTCAGAAAGGCTGAAAAATGTCATCTCTAAAAATAATTCACCGGACAACTGGAGATTGCTTGGTGTCCACATCACCAATAAACTATCATGGTCCAAACACACTAAGGCAGTCGTGAAGAGGACACGACAAAACTTATTCCCCCCCTGGAGACTGAAAAGATTTGGCATGGATCCTGACTGAGAACACACTCTCATTTATAGCAATGGGCTAGAGAATAGTTACAGGGATGAATGAGCCAATTGTAAGCTGGAGATGATTAGGTGGCCATGATGTACAGTATGAAGACCAGATTGGGAATTTAGTCAGGAAATTGGGGTGTTAACCCCTACGATAAGTGCCATGGAATCTTTAGTGACCACAGAGAGTCAGGACACCTGTTTAACATCTCATCCAAATGACAGCATCCTACACAGGGCAATGTCCCAAATCACTGCCCTGGGGAATTGAGATTTATATTTTTTAGACCAGAGGAAAGAGTGCCTCCTACTGGACCTCCAACACCTCTTCCAGCAGCATCTGGTCTCTCATCCAGGGACTGACTAGGACTTTTTCTTTATTTTTACTATTTTCTACATTGTAGAATAATAGTGAATACATCAAAAACCAATATCACTACCTTAAAACACAACCTTATGGAACAATACTTGGATAGATTTACAGAATTCACGGAAAAATTGGTCCACATGGAAAATAAAGGCATGGAAACAATAAATGATTTGGTAACAGGACATACATTTATTTCCATGAAATAATTAAAAAGTTATTTGGACTGACCAATTTAGATAGTTTTCAATACATTCAACTTAAAAGTTCCATATCACAACATTTCAATCTGAAATCTTTTGGACATCAGAGCAACCTCTTTTGGTCATCAAGGCAAAGAGTGTCTAGAATCTCAAATATAAAATATATTTCAATTTGTTTAACTTTTTTTGTTACTACATGATTCCATATGTGTTATTTCATAGTTTTGATGTCTTCACAATTATTCTACATTGTAGAAAATAGTAAAAATAAAGAAAAACCCTGGAATGAGTAGGAGTGTCCAAACTTTTGACTGGTACTGTACAGTAAAGGGATGATTCATTTGGTTCATGTTTATTTTTCATGGATGATTCATTTGGTTCACATTTGTGTGGATTAGGATTCATTTTGCTGTTTGTAACCGAACAGATTGGTCAGGGGACGGTTAAGGCTGGTTTGTTCCAGAAATCCCTGTTGAGATTATTTTCATTACTGGCATCATCTACCGTTTGCACAGAGAGAAACAATTGTAAAGTAGAATGAAACATTGGTTACATCTCAAATGGCACCATATTCCCTATATTGTGCACTACTTTAGACCAGAACCCTATAGAACCATATTCCCTATATTGTGCACTACTTTAGACCAGAACCCTATAGAACCATATTCCCTATATTGTGCACTACTTTAGACCAGAACCCTATCGAGCCATATTCCCTATATTGTGCACTACTTTAGACCAGAACCCTATAGAACCATATTCCCTATATTGTGCACTACTTTAGACCAGAACCCTATAGAACCATATTCCCTACATAGTGCACTACTTTAGACCAGAACCCTATAGAACCATATTCCCTATATTGTGCACTACTTTAGACCAGAACCCTATAGAACCATATTCCCTACATAGTGCACTACTTTAGACCAGAACCCTATAGAACCATATTCCCTACATAGTGCACTACTTTAGACCAGAACCCTATAGAACCATATTCCCTATACTGTGCACTACTTTAGACCAGAACCCTATAGAACCATATTCCCTACATAGTGCACTACTTTAGACCAGAACCCTATAGAACCATATTCCCTATACTGTGCACTACTTTAGACCAGAACCCTATAGAACCATATTCCCTACATAGTGCACTACTTTTGACTATGGGCCCTATAACAGTGGACTCTATAGGAAACAGGGTGCCATTTTAGACACATTCAAATATAATAGAATAATATAATGAGGGTTTTATTCTCCTTTGTTAAACTTAATAGGATATTTTACAGTTGGCTTCTTGCATACTAGTATGATGTCAGCGGTGGACTCTGACTGGACTTGAATTAGGAAAATCACAATATATTTAGTTTCACTGGTGAATCTCTAGACTGATGAATCTCAAGACTGGTGAATCTCTAGACTGGTGAATCTCTAGACTGGTGAATCAAGACTGGTGAATCAAGACTGGTGATTCTCTAGACTGGTGAATCAAGACTGGTGATTCTCTAGACTGGTGAATCTAGACTGGTGAATCAAGACTGGTGATTCTCTAGACTGGTGAATCAAGACTGGTGATTCTCTAGACTGGTGAATCTAGACTGGTGAATCTCAAGACTGGTGATTCTCTAGACTGGTGAATCTCAAGACTGGTGAATCTAGACTGGTGAATCTCTAGACTGGTGAATCAAGACTGGTGATTCTCTAGACTGGTGAATCAAGACTGGTGATTCTCTAGACTGGTGAATCAAGACTGGTGATTCTCTAGACTGGTGAATCTAAAATGATGAATGTCTAGACTGGTGAATATAGACTGGTGAATATAGACTGGTGAATATAGACTGGTGAATATAGACTGGTGAATCTAGACTGGTGAATCTAGACTGGTGAATGTCTAGACTGGTGAATATAGACTGGTGAATATAGACTGGTGAATATAGACTGGTGAATCTAGACTGGTGAATCTAGACTGGTGAATGTCTAGACTGGTGAATATAGACTGGTGAATGTCTAGACTGGTGAATATAGACTGGTGAATATAGACTGGTGAATATAGACTGGTGAATATAGACTGGTGAATCTAGACTGGTGAATCTAGACTGGTGAATGTCTAGACTGGTGAATATAGACTGGTGAATGTCTAGACTGGTGAATATAGACTGGTGAATCTAGACTGGTGAATGTTTAGACTGGTGAATATAGACTGGTAATTCTCTAGACTGGTGAATATAGACTGGTGAATATAGACTGGTGAATGTCTAAACTGGTGAATATAGACTGGTGAATCTAGACTGGTGAATGTCTAGACTGGTGAATATAGACAGGTAATTCTCTAGACTGGTGAATATAGACTGGTGTATCTAGACTGGTGAATCTCTAGACTGGTGAATCTCTAGACTGGTGATTCTCTAGACTGGTGAATCTAGACGGGCGAATATAGACTGGTGAATGTCTAGACTTGTGAATGTCTAGACTGGTGAATATAGACTGGTGAATACTTTTTGGGACAAGTCCTATATAAACACACCCATTATGTCTAACTCTCATGTTGAATGTTTTGCCTTGCAGACACTAATGGAGGGATTTGTCTGAGAGGTTTGTGTGATGATTGTGTTAACGGACATGGCGGGAAGTGTGTGTGTGTGTGTGTGTGTGTGTGAATTTATCAAATGGCTAAACCCAAGTAGAAAGGTAATGACCAGACAAGCAGTCTTTTCCTCTTGACTAAACAAGACCGTTTGTTTCCTAAAGTTTAACTGAGCCTGCTAACAAAGAGAACTGATTCCTCATGCTGCCAGGCGACACACACACACACACACACACACACACACACACACACACACACACACACACACACACACACTTCTGGTAGACACGTCCATGCTGGCTGACTCTGTCTCCTAAGGGGTGGTCCCCCAGAGAACTAACACTAACCCTGTGTGCACGTGTGTGTGTTCACTGGCTGTTAGCTGGTGGTGATGAATTGGCTGCTTGAACCCAAAGGTTGGCAAATTAACAGTTAATTAGTGTGTGATAGATGTCAGGGCAGCCCTCTCCCAGTGGGTTGTGTTGTGGGGCCTCCCTCTCCCAGTGTGTTGTGTTGTGGGGCAGCCCTCTCCCAGTGTGTTGTGTTGTGAGCCCTCTCCCAGTGTGTTGTGTTGTGGGGCAGCCCTCTCCCAGTGTGTTGTGTTGTGGGGCAGCCCTCTCCCAGTGGGTTGTGTTGTGAGCCCTCTCCCAGTGTGTTGTGTTCTGTGGCAGCCCTCTCCCAGTGTGTTGTGTTGTGAGCCCTCTCCCAGTGTGTTGTGTTGTGGGGCAGCCCTCTCCCAGTGTGTTGTGTTGTGAGCCCTCTCCCAGTGTGTTGTGTTCTGGGGCAGCCCTCTCCCAGTGTGTTATGTTGTGTTGTGGGGCAGCCCTCTCCCAGTCTGTTGTGTTGTGGGGCAGCCCTCTCCCAGTGTGTTATGTTGTGTTGTGGGGCAGCCCTCTCCCAGTCTGTTGTGTTGTGGGGCAGCCCTCTCCCAGTGTGTTATGTTGTGTTGTGGGGCTG
>NW_027259183.1:0-38593 GCF_045791955.1 Oncorhynchus clarkii lewisi | reverse complement strand
GAAGACCAGAACTAGGAATGTAGGACCAGGAGGGAAATCAAATCAAATTTATTTATATAGCCCTTCGTACATCAGCTGATATCTCAAAGTGCTGTACAGAAACCCAGCCTAAAACCCCAAACAGCAAGCAATGCAGGTGTAGAAGCACGGTGGCTAGGAAAAACTCCCTTGAAAGGCCAAAACCTAGGAAGAAACCTAGAGGAACCAGGCTATGTGGGGTGGCCAGTCCTCTTCTGGCTGTGCCGGGTGGAGATTATAACAGAACATGGCCAAGATGTTCAAATGTTCATAAATGACCAGCATGGTCGAATAATAAGGCAGAACAGTTGAAACGGGAGCAGCAGCACAGTCAGGTGGACTGGGGACAGCAAGGAGTCATCATGTCAGGTATTCCTGGGGCATGGTCCTAGGGCTCAGGTCCTCCGAGAGAGAGAAAGAGAGAATTAGAGAGAGCACACTTAGATTCACACAGGACACCGAATAGGACAGGAGAAGTACTCCAGATATAACAAACTGACCCCAGCCCCCCGACACATAAACTACTGCAGCATAAATACTGGAGGCTGAGACAGGAGGGGTCAGGAGACACTGTGGCCCCATCCGAGGACACCCCCGGACAGGGCCAAACAGGAAGGATATAACCCCACCCACTTTGCTAAAGCACAGCCCCCACACCACTAGAGGGATATCTTCAACCACCAACTTACCATCCTGAGACGAGGCTGAATATAGCCCACAAAGACCTCCACCACGGCACAACCCAAGGGGGGTGGGCGCCAACCCAGACAGGATGACCACATCAGTGAATCAACCCACTCAGGTGACGCACCCCCTCCAGGAACGGCATGAGAGAGCCCCAGTAAGCCAGTGACTCGGCCCCTGTAATAAGGTTAGAGGCAGAGAATCCCAGTGGAAAGAGGGGAACCGGCCAGGCAGAGACAGCAAGGGCGGTTCGTTGCTCCAGTGCCTTTCCGTTCACCTTCCCACTCCTGGGCCAGACTACACTCAATCATATGACCCACTGAAGAGATGAGTCTTCAGTAGAGACTTAAAGGTTGAGACCGAGTTTGCGTCTCTGACATGGGTAGGCAGGCCGTTCCATAAAAATGGAGCTCTATAGGAGAAAGCCCTGCCTCCAGCTGTTTGCTTAGAAATTCTAGGGACAATTAGGAGGCCTGCGTCTTGTGACCGTAGCGTACGTGTAGGTATGTACGGCAGGACCATATCAGAGAGATAGGTAGGAGCAAGCCCATGTAATGCTTTGTAGGTTAGCAGTAAAACCTTGAAATCAGCCCTTGCTTTGACAGGAAGCCAGTGTAGAGAGGCTAGCACTGGAGTAAGATGATCAAATTTTTTGGTTCTAGTCAGGATTCTAGCAGCCGTATTTAGCACTAACAAGTTTATTTAGTGCTTTATCCGGGTAGCCGGAAAGTAGAGCATTGCAGTAGTCTAACCTAGAAGTGACAAAAGCATGGATTAATTTTTCTGCATCATTTTTTGACAAAGTTTCTGATTTTTGCAATGTTACGTAGATGGAAAAAAGCTGTCCTTGAAATGGTCTTGATATGTTCTTCAAAAGAGAGATCAGGGTCCAGAGTAACGCCGAGGTCCTTCACAGTTTTATTTGAGACGACTGTACAACCATTAAGATTAATTGTCAGATTCAACAGAAGATCTCTTTGTTTCTTGGGACCTAGAACAAGCATCTCTGTTTTGTCCGAGTTTAAAAGTAGAAAGTTTGCAGCCATCCACTTCCTTATGTCTGAAACACATGCATCTAGCAAGGGCAATTTTGGGGCTTCACTATGTTTCATTGAAATGTACAGCTGTGTGTCATCCGCATAGCAGTGAAAGTTAACATGTTTCTGAATGACATCCCCAAGAGGTAAAATATATAGTGAAAACAATAGTGGTCCTAAAACGGAACCTTGAGGAACACCGAAATTTACAGTTGATTTGTCAGAGGACAAACCATTCACAGAGACGAACTGATATCTTTCCGACAGATAAGATCTAAACCAGGCCAGAACTTGTCCGTGTAGACCAATTTGGGTTTCCAATCTCTCCAAAAGAATGTGGTGATCGATGGTATCAAAAGCAGCACTAAGGTCTAGGAGCACGAGGACAGATGCAGAGCCTCGGTCCGATGCCATTAAAATGTAATTTACCACCTTCACAAGTGCCGTCTCAGTGCTATGATGGGGTCTAAAACCAGACTGAAGCATTTCGTATACATTGTTTGTCTTCAGGAAGGCAGTGAGTTGTTGCGCAACAGCCTTTTCTAAAATTTGAGAGGAATGGAAGATTTGATATAGGCCGATAGTTTAAAAAAATATATTTTCTGGGTCAAGGTTTGGCTTTTTCAAGAGGCTTTATTACTGCCACTTTTAGTGAGTTTGGTACACATCCGGTGGATAGAGAGCCGTTTTGTTATGTTCAACATAGGAGGGCCAAGCACAGGAAGCAGCTCTTTCAGTAGTTTAGTTGGAATAGGGTCCAGTATGCAGCTTGACGGTTTAGAGGCCATGATTATTTTCATCATTGTGTCAAGAGATATAGTACTAAAACACTTGAGCGTCTCTCTTGATCCTAGGTCCTGGCAGAGTTGTGCAGACTCAGGACAACTGAGCTTTGAAATGGACTCAGTCATCTGATTTGACGTTAACCTAGCCAAAATGTTACACCCAGTCTTAACTTATGCACAAACATTCTGAACCGACTGGGTATTGGGTCTGTAAAGCGTTCTACACTGTTCTCTCTGCTCCATATCACCCTTACACTGATGGTGTGACTGACCAGTATACCAGAATAGATTTCAATAATGTTAGATAAACCATGTCTCCCTCTTCCAGTGATCAGGGCGAAGGTGGTTGGAAAGAAAGCGGTGTCTAACGCCATCAAGTATGACATCCAACAGATCAAGGTATGATCAGCCTTTCTATTAAGTGGTTGTTTCTTCCTGCACTGACACATTGAAGCCCCCTGAACCCCAGTCTAACAGCTGGGCCCAGTTCTCTCTCTCTCCCCCTTGGCTCCAGCCCTTCAATGTCTACAGATCTGGATAGGTATAAGCAGTGTCGTTGTGGAACTTCCACCATATGAAATTAGCATACTTCTATAAAAAGCCTCTCCCTAAAGTGTTGACCTTCCTGTTGGTCCAAGTCTATGGTGACATCCTCTATATGAACTCAGCTGCCACTTCATTAAAGCTATCACTACATTCTCTAACAGATAGTTAGTTGGCCCTCTGATGTCACAGGTTGCTGCATTTCTATATTTGAATTTATAAAGCTATTTAACTTGAACTCCACCTGTGCCTTACATCATTACTAATCTTTAGTCATGAGCTAGCTGTCCTTGAGGCTGGGTGTGGTAACTGGAATAAATGATCGCTTGCACCTTACAGATCTGTGAATATCAAAGGGTGAAGACTGACAGTGCCTGAGAGCTGTAGTCGGTGAGGTTCCAAATGATATATGTGGATGTTTGACAGATCCTCTGTTCTCCTTGTGATTGGCTAGATGTTTAAATGCCCAGACCAGGTTATCCACGCCATCTTCACTGCACCATCCCCAGCTGCATGTGGTGTGACTCTGGACCTCAACAAGGAGTATCTCTTCACAGGTGAGGTTCTCACTACGTTACCCACGTTCTGTTGCCAACACTGGTTAACCCTATCAGTCCTCAGACTCCAGCACAAATCAGCTTTTCATTTATCTGCATGTCCAGCCCTTAGATTTCACCTCAAGTGTTTTAGCACTTTTATTTTCAGGACAACCAGGGCTACAAGTAAACCACAAAACAATTTGATGTGGACTTTGGCATTAATGAGTTTCATTGACAAATGTTAACATGAGGTCTGCCAAAGCTTGATATTACTTTTAATGAACTTTCTTTAACTAAGCAAGTCAGTTAAGAACAAATTCTTATTTTTAATGACGGCCCCTTCAAGGGAAGAACGACAGATTTTTACCTTGTCACCTCGGGGATTCGATCTTGCAACCTTACAGTTAGTAGTCCAATACTTTAACCACTAGGCTACTTGCAACTACTTACAGCGCTCATACATGTTTATCTTCTCTTTAGAAGAACCCCTTACCTTCTAATGTCTCTTACCTTGTGCACATCATATAGAATAACATGTTACATGTTCATGATTCTTAGCTTTTCATTAATCTACTGAACATAAATATCAATGCCACAGCTTCTAAAAATGTAACCTTGTTACAATTCATATAAGGAAATCAGTAAATTTAAATGTTTATTAGGCCCTAATCTATGGATTTCACATGACTGGGAATACAGATTTGAAACTGTTGTTCGTAGATACGGTACATTAAAAAAAAAGGTAATGGATCACCAGTATCTGGTGTGACCAACATTTGCCTCATGCAGCTCAACACATCACCTACGTGTAATTTAGGCTGTTGCTTGTGGCATGTTCAGCTCGACGTTGCTGGATATTGGCTGGAACACTTCGAACCAGTGCATTCAAAATATGCTCAATGGGTGACGTGTGACTATGCAGGCCATAGAAGTTGGAAATTATCAGCTTCCAGGAATTATGGGGAGATCGTTGCGACATAGGGCCATGCATTATAATGCTGCAACATGAGGTGATAGTGGCGAATGAAGTGCAAATTCTCTAAAACAGAGGTGGCTTATGGTAGAGAAATTAACATTGAATTATCTGGCAACAGCTCTGGACTTCCCTGCAGTCAGCATGCCAATTGCATGCTCCCTCAACTTGAGCCATCTGTGGCACTGTGACAACTGCACATTTTAGTGTTTTTTTTATTGTCCCCAGCACAAGGTGCACATGTGTAATGATTCTGTTTAATCAGCTTCTTGATATGCCATGCCTGTGAAGTGGATGGATTATCTTGGGAAAGGGGAAATGCTCACTAACATGGATGTAAACAAATCTGTGCACAACTTGAGAGAAATTAGCTTTCTTGTGAAATTTCGCCAGTCTCTTATTTCGGCCGTTGAAACATGGGACCAACACTATAAACTCAGCAAAAAAAGAGATGTCCCTTTTTCAGGACCCTGTCTTTCAAAGATAATTAGTAAAAATCTAAATAACTTCAGATCTTCTTTGTAATGGGTTTACACTGTTTCCCACGCTTGTTCAATGAACCGTAAACAATTAATGAACGTGCACCTGTGGAACGGTCGTTAAGACAATAACAGCTTATTGACTGTAGGTAATTAAGGTCACAGTTATGAAAACGTGGGGCACTTTCCCCATGGTACATTGACTCACTATCTCCTCTGTCTGTAGGCAAGCTGGAGACTGGAAGGATGTATGTAACACTGTGTGGCTATAATCCGCCCTGGGAGGACTTGAGTGCTGCACAAAAGAACAGCTTGACTCACCGCTACCAAAGCGGCTGTGATTGCAAGGTGTGTGTGATGGGAATTAGTCATATTACTGTACACCAATATTTACACAGCACATTTTCTAAAAGGGAGTATATTACTCTGGTCACATTGGCAAAACACATGAGCTAGAGTATTGGTATAATAATCAGTGATCTTGGTCTCTCTCTGCTCCACAGATCATCCACTGCACTTCGCTCCCCTGTCCGATCAGCACCACAGATGCATGTCTGTGGATGGACTGGGGGACAAACAATAGCCAAAACCTTGCCTGTATCAAGAGTAATGGTTCTTGTGCTTGGAAGTAGTTCCTAGATATTGGGGACTCTACAGGCTATACTCTACAGGCCATCCGCTTAGTGACTCCAGATGACAAAGCTGCCAATGTGTAGTTTTAAATTAACCAACATGTCTTGCTGGTCACTTCTTGTAAAATAAACAAATCAAATGCAGTGTTAATGTCTTCTGCCATTCATTTTTTAAATTGATGTTAAATTTAACTGGAACCAAAGCTGTTATCAACCCCAAATTGTCATCAGTGTTGTCCGATATGGTTATTTGAAAATGGAACAGTATTCCTGAAGCATCAAGCAGGGCGTCATGTAGAATGTTCAGATATGTTCTATACATAAAGAACAAATTGTCTTCTCTGACATGAAAGTAATCATGTAGGCTCTAATGGCGTTTCTATCTGGAACATTCTACATTTGTCTACTGATTGTGGCCCTTTAGTAGTTTGGGTCTAAACCAGGGCTTTATCTATGTAATGATGTTGACCATTAAACAACTGACTTGTTCTGTAATATTCTTTAGTGGGATGAATAGTTTATTTCAGTCATTTCGCAGACCATCGGAACAGGGAGCCTTTTGAAAGCCTTCTAAAGAAGAGCAGTAATTGGTCGATGTAGAACAAATCAGACATTGATTCTCAGAATGGTGAAGTTAATAACTAGGTATGAAACCACCCAGACGTGTCCCCACCATGGTATTGGGCATCTGCTGACATTTGAACTAATCTGGTTTAGAAGACAAACTTGCATGCAATTCAGGAGAACATTGTATACATTTTGGGCAGCTTTTTTTTGATCAGATGGTATTGCAAGGTATGCTTTGTGTAGGATATGCCGTGCTGGCAGCTGTAGGTTTTAAACCCCCATTCGAGGCTGTAATATTTCTGTAAAGAGTTTGCTTGTCTATCTGGAATGGGTTATTTTCTGGTAAAATAATAGCTTTCTATAGACTATGCCCGACCTTTGATTTCCGTGAATCTGATTGGTCACAAGTCCCAGAGTGGTGGGCAATTTGTTTTCTCCTGATTGTAACAAAGTTTAGCTTTTCCCCACATGTTTAATTTTCACCAGATGGATGCAGTGAAATGTGTTTTTAGAAGGTCAGTTAAATTAATGTTTGTCCCTGGAGCAAATTGGAGGTAAGTGCCATGTGCAAGGGCACACAGACTGCTCAGTTATTCCAACCAGTGACCTTTGGGTTACTGGCCACACTAACCACTAGGCCAGTGTTCTTGGTCCTGGAGGACCTCCAACAGTACACATTCTAGATGTATCCCTGGACAATCAGCTCATTGAGGGCTTGATGACAGGTTGACATATTGAATCAGGGTTGCTTGTCCAGGATTAAAATACAAATGTGTACTGTTTGGGGTACTCGAACCAGAGTTGGAAAACACTGCACTAGGCTACCCAGAGTTGGGAAACACTGCACTAGGCTACCCAGAGTTGGAAAACACTGCACTAGGCTACCCAGAGTTGGAAAACACTGCACTAGGCTACCCGTGGCCCCGCTGCCTTCAGCGCCATCGCCCCATGCTTGCATTGTAGGCTGCCTCGTCACTGTTTGTAATCAGGCCTGCCTCTGTCGTGTAGTCAGCTAATTTGATTGAGTTGGAGTCGTGCTTGACCGCTCCGTCCTGGATGAACGTTGTCTAGAAAGCAGACTAGGAACTTCATTGAATTACATGTTGGGCAGAGATTTGAGTACAGGTATAATTACATCAACTTTTCAAAGCATGGGGAGTGCTTTCAGATTTGTCACTTGAAGCATGCGCAAAAGCATAAACGCATGCATGGGTTCCGCAAGTATGTTTGCCGATTTATACTGTCATTTGCACATGGCTACAGAAGCCTATAGCTTCGGTCTCCATCTAATTTGTTAAAACCTCTAAGGATCTGCCCCTTTTTATTCAATTTTCGCCTAAAATGACATACCCAAATCTAACTGCCTGTAGCTCAGTACCTGAAGCAAGCAAATGCATATTCTTGATACCATTTGAAAGGAAACACGTTTTTGAAATGTGAAATGCATGTTATATTCTCCTACATTAGATCTGGTAAAAGATAATATAAAAAGTATGTACAAAAAATATATATATATATATATTTGAAATGCAAGAGAGAGGCCATAATGTATTATTCCAGCCCAGGTGCAGTTTAGATTTTGGCCACTAGATGGCAGCAGTGTATGTGCAAAGTTTTAGACTGATCCAATGAACCATTGCATTTATGATATAAAATGTATATCAAGACTGCTCAAATGTACCTAATTGGTTTAACTTTTCAAGTACAAAACTGTTTACTCTCTTCAAACAATACCATGGTATTATTTTGCTGTAATAGCTACTGTAAATTGGACAGTGCAGTTAGATTAACAATAATTTTAAGCTTTCTGCCAATATCAGATATGTCTATGTCCTGGGAAATGTTCGTTACTTATAACCTCATGCTAATCACATTAGCCTACGTTAGCTCAAACGTCCCGCGGGAGGGACAATGATCCCGTAGCGGTTTTAAAAGGCCAACATTTCATAAACTTCACTTTGGAGAAGGTGATGCGCTTCGGTTTTCTGCATTATTACTGGTTTCAAATTGGTAAGGCAAAATAGATCTTAAACATTTGTCATTTATATTTACAATTCCCTTATTCATATAACTTTCTTATTTACCTATTGTACACGTCATCTTCCAATCTTTCAGGATTTTTATTTCCCAATATTTTGTGTGTAAAGGACCTCAACCCTATTTATTCCGGCTGACAGTTTCCTAACCCTAAATAATATATAGAAGATCAGAAGAGTACTGTCTAGTGCCGCGTTCACGTGCTAGTCGGAATTAGGAAACTTCTGACTTGGTAACTGGTTGAACACGGCACATGTACACTGCATTCGGGAAGTTTTATGACTTTTTCTACATTTTGTTACATTACAGCCTTACTCCTTCCTCAATCTGCAGATCCTTTCAAGCTCTTGTCAGGTTGGATGGGGAGCGTCGCTGCAGAGCTATTATCAGGTTTCTCCAGAGATGTTAGATCGGGTTCAAGTCCAGGCTCTGGCTGGGCCACTCAAGGACATTGAGACTTGTCCCGAAGTCCTGCGTTATCTTGGCTGTATGCTTAGGGTCCTTGTCCTGTTAAAGGTGAACCTTCGGCCAAGTCTGAGGTCCTGAGCAGGTTTTCATTAAGGATCTTTCTGTACTTTGCTCAGTTGATCTTTCGCTAGATTCCGACTAGTCTCCCATTCCCACAGCATGCTACACTGTACGTATGGTGCCAGAATTCCTCCAGATGTGACACTTGGCATTTAGGGCAAAAAGTAAATATTGGTTTCATGTGCCTTTAGGTAAACTTCCAGTGGGCTATAGTCTGCCTTTTACAGAGTGGATTCGGTCTGGCCACTCCCATTGTCTAATTGGAGTGCTGCCGAGATTGTTGTCCTTCTCCACAGAGGAGCTCTGTCAGTGACCATCGAGGTCTTGGTCACCTCCCTGAGCAAGGCCCTTCTCCCCCAATTGTCCAGTTTGGCCAGCTCTGAAGAATCTTGGTGGTTCCAGACTTCCAGTGAGGGAGGTTGTGTTCTTGGGGACCATTGAGCCTGCAGACATTTTTTGGTAACCTTCCCCACAGCTGTGCCTAAATCCTTTGAGCTCGGACAATTCCAACCTCATGTCTTGTTTTTGTGCCGTCAACTGTGGGATGTTAGGTGTGCCTTTCCAAATCAATTTACCAGAGGTGGAATCCAATGAAGTTGTAAAATGATCCAAGACAGGATGCACCCAAGCTCAATTTTGATCCTCATAGCAGAAGGTCTGAATACAATTACATTGGTTAATAAAATCTTAACCTTTGCCATTATGGGTGTAGACTGAAGAAAAACGTATTTAATCCATTCTAGAATAAGGCTGTAACTTGACATGTGACAGAAGGGGGTCGGAATACTTTTCCGAATGCACTGTACTACCAGTTAAGTCGGACATTTCTGTTCTTGCTAGTGCGGACTAGCACTTGGATGAACATTCAGCTGTTTACAACTGAATACAATCTTATAAAGCAAGGAAGAAACAATGAGTTGTTTAATTTGGTCAATGACATTACAAAGCTGAAGCCCTGGTTTAGACAAACTATTTCAGGACCATGTTCAATAATGCATTCAGTTCTAGTTAAACAAGCAAATTAAGGACACACGAAATTAGTACTTGAAGCGCTGTATTTGAAGTTCATTTTTATTGTACAAGTGATATTTTCACAAGATGGTTGCCCTCTTTCACATTGACCATTTCCTGCAACCTGTCCTCTGACAACAACTTGACAAGTTAATGTAGGTCTTGTAATTGTTAGAAACTACTTCATTATTTGAGTTTGTAGCTTTTTTTCTGTGAGTAGATGGCCTGTAAAGTTTAGGGGTCATCAATATCCAGAAACTACTTGGGCAGTGCCATCCCCTTGTACCAGGCACAGGATCCATCACCCCCCTTGATACAGGCAATGTTATTGTCCCAGGGTCTGCTTTGGCCAATGTCCATCCACAGGCACTCATCCGCGGTGCTGATCGGACAGGGAAGGGAAGTGCAGCGGATGATCTGTGGATCGGAGTAGGGAGAGAAAGACCAAGATCACCGACTGATCATTACCCAAATACTGTAGCTCTTGCATTTTCCAATGGTGACCAGAGTGCGAAGAAAGTCTGCTGTGTAAATATACAACATATAGTAATATTAACACACCGTGCAATCACAGCCGCTTTGGTAGCGCAGAGTCAAGCTCCTCATTTGTGTGTCACTCAAAGCCCCCCAGGACTGAATGAAGTCACACATTATTACATGCACTGTTCCATCAGTATTCAGCCTGCCTGCAGACAAAGGAGACAATATGCTGTAGGGAAAATGTGGTGTAGGGTAAAGCTGGCCTTCAACACTGTACTTGGATTAGTTTCTTTCCACATATGGTTGGTATTGTAGGAGATGAGCCTAGATCTGTACCTGGGGGAAAACTGCAACCTGAAACGGGAAAAAGTACCGATGCAGCCCGGAGCTATTCATAAATAATGCATTAGTTATTTGTAAGTAATTCTAAGTGTAGAGAACGTCATTTCTAAAACCTTTGTTTTCTTATACAAGATGAAGTCAATAGTAGGTCATGAGGCTGTAAGCATTTCTAACCAGTGCTGGTAATGAACCTTAGGTAACCTAGTGAGAACCGCACCTGTGAAGAGATACTCCTTGTTGATTTCCAGAAACGCGCGACACGGGCCTCCAGTGGAGATGACGTGGATATCCTGGTTAGGACCTTTGAACATCTAGCCAACCACAAGGAGAGAAAGGATCCGTCAAACATCTACATATACAGTTTGTTCTATATGGCATGAATGGACAGCTTAACCTCACTGGTCTCTTTTACAGAGGAGCCCTGAATTACACATTAAAATACAAACAGAACAGAAGCAGTCATAAACAAACATTCAGTAATAAGGTCCTCAACACTTTGAATTGCCCTAGATGCAGCAGACAGTTTTACAACAAGGCACAAAACAAACAAATATTTACCTAACGGAGTAAAGACCGAAGGAAATATCCAAAGTTATTCATCCCTTATCCCAGGTGTGGTAACTCACGTCTAAAGGTTAGTAATGCTTTTAGTGAGGTTTCGTAAAGGGATTAATACATTAAAAATACTGCAATGCGTCAACCTACGTGACATCAAACAGGACCAACTTCCTAGTTGAGAATGTAGCGTTGAGTACTAGACCTGTCGCCCATAATAAAGAGCAGTGCACTATGATAAACTGCTTTAATGAAGTGGCATCTGATTTCATATAGATGATGTCACCATTGTCTAGGACTGGTAGGAGGGTTGACTGAAACATGCCTCTTGCTCAGTGCTAAAGGCATGACTCATTTCTATAAATAACCCCTTTTTATTAATGGTGGAAGCTCCACAATTACACTGCTTATACCTATCCAAATCTTCAATTATTTAAGGGTTGGGTCCAAATTGGGACCAGCTGTCAGACTGGGGTTCAGGGGGCTTCAATGTGTCAGTGCAGGAAGGAACAACCACTTAATAAAAAGGCTGATCATACCTCAATCTGTTTGACGTCATAGTTGGTGTTACCAGACACAGCTTTCACGCCAACCACCTTTGCCCTGATCACTACAAAATAAGAGACATGGTTTAACTACTGAAATAATCCATTTCTGGTACAATAGTCAGACATCAGTTTCAGGGTGTTAAGTGATCTGAGAGAACATAGAATCTATAACAGACCCAAGATGTCAGGCTTTAGCACCATGCTCTATCAACAGAGCTTGCTCCCTCAACAGCAAAGTCATCACTCAATCATTTTAGAGAATACCACAAAGAAAGTCTTCACTTTTCAATAAACTCAACAGGAACTATCCTCAGGGAAGCGTGTTGCATGTCATCACACCTCTTTACTAACAAACAGTAATTGAGTCAAGGTACATTTCTCTAAAAGGTCAAGTAGCTGCTCATGATGTAGTGCTGTCTAACACCCACAACCACCCTGTCTTACCATACTGCATCAGTGGTTGAAGTAGAACGAAAGGTGCCAATACACTTAAAATCACAATGCCGTATTGATGTTTTACAGTGACTAACCCATTTTATACGAGGTGCCTATACTTACGTAGTTGTTACATTGTTGGTAACGCAACTATCAGCACATGTCAAAATAATAGAAATGACATCTAATTTATAGAATTAACAACCTATCTGCGAGATAAATAGCGCCAAAATCTGAATTAGTGAGTAGTTTACAGAAGTGACATAATAGTTTAGAAATGTAGAGTAGACCCATTTGCCATGTAGGCCTAAATTATTCTGATGAATTCTCTAAAATGTCAAGTATGTGAGGCGTTGGATAATGTCATGTTGAACATTTCGTTTAATAACAAGTCAGTCATCTTTAGGCCTAGAGCAAGGATGGGAAACTCCAGTCCTCACGGATCAGAGTAGTGTCATCCCCGCGGGTGTAATCGTCAAGCAGATTCTGTTACAAAACGTTTTGCAACAGAACCGTTTTACACCAGACAGAAAACGCAAACGAGAGTGTGGTAAAAATTCAGGTAGGTCCCGCACCGTTTCACTTGGTTCTTAAGTGGCAAACGTTTCCGTAATGAATACACCCAGGTGTAGCCCATATTGTTACCGACTTAATGTAAATACTTGCGAGAAGATGTGAATACAGGCCTAATGATCATGTCCTGAAAATAATTGCGACAGAAAATGCATAACATTGTTGCATGATGCGCATTGACACGGTGTAGTAGGCAGCCTACCAACACGTGAAGAGAAACTACAGACGTCAGAAATTTCTAAATTGCCTTACCGACATCTGCATTGCAAAAAGCCCGTTGAGGATGTACACTCATGCAAGTGCAAGCTTCTGTGATGTCATCGACCCGCCAGAGGAACAGAACGACCAGAGTAATGAAACAACTACTTACGGACCAAGTCATTTTAGAAACTAATGAATTTACTGTCCACTCTATAGAAGACAAACAATATTGCTACCGTTTACCCCTACCACAGTTCAGGTTATTACTGCGCGAAAACCTTCTACATACTACATGGAATCAGCCGGCTTTTATTGCAGGCTGTGAGCTCCTCCCCGCAGTTAGAACCAAGCCAGTGGTAGGCTGATCACTCTATTCATCCTTAACCACAATCACCTGTTTATTGGACAACCACAGAGCAGGCTCAATTTGCTGACATAAATGGCATAAATTGTCTGCATTTCACTTAAACAATGGGGATGAACCAGAAATATAAATTTTAAGCTACACCTACTGGAATTCCTTATAGCTTTGTTGTTTTCATTTATTTATTTTTATCACCTGGGGCAAGTTTAAAGCAGGCTCAACTTGCCCAACTGGTCAGTTCACTTGACCCAGGCAATGGGGTAACCCTTAAATCTCTGCTACAACTAGGTTCCGGATTTTCATCTGGGTAGGTACCATCGGGAGAAAAAAAAATGCCACACCACCAAATCACAGGTCGTGCAGGTCAGGCATGGGACAGGAAAATAACTTACTCCCATCAGACACAGACACAAACTCTTTACAGCAATGTTGTAGCAGCCTACACCTCAACGTTAGCGATCTGACCTGCTGTATCAGTCTGATCAACTGTAGGCCTCTATACGCCCTGTCCCATCTGGCCAGGGGGAACAAAGTGGTGGTAACAATGTTGTAGCAGCCTACACCTCAAGGTTAGCGATCTGACCTGCTGTATCAGTCTGATCAACTGTAGGCCTCTATACGCCCTGTCCCATCTGGCCAGGGGAAACAAAGTGGTGGTAACAATGTTGTAGCAGCCTACACCTCAACGTTAGCGATCTGACCTGCTGTATCAGTCTGATCAACTGTAGGCCTCTATACGCCCTGTCCCATCTGGCCAGGGGAAACAAAGTGGTGGTAACAATGTTGTAGCAGCCTACACCTTAACGTTAGCGATCTGACCTGCTGTATCAGTCTGATCAACTGTAGGCCTCTATACGCCCTGTCCCATCTGGCCAGGGGAAACAAAGTGGTGGTAACAATGTTGTAGCAGCCTACACCTCAACGTTAGCGATCTGACCTGCTGTATCAGTCTGATCAACTGTAGGCCTCTATACGCCCTGTCCCATCTGGCCAGGGGAAACAAAGTGGTGGTAACAATGTTGTAGCAGCCTACACCTCAACGTTAGCGATCTGACCTGCTGTATCAGTCTGATCAACTGTAGGCCTCTATACGCCCTGTTCCATCTGGCCAGGGGAAACAAAGTGGTGGTAACATTATGTGTTTATAGCATACGCCACTTTATTTGTCTTAAGAGAAAATGTGATCAACTTCGGTTCATATGACATATTATTATATAACTTTGGTTGGCTAGGCTACCAAGGCCCGGAGGTGGGAAAGTAGTTTACCCAGTTGTCATTGAGTAAAATGACTCAAGTAAAAGGGAAAATAACCCAGTAAAATACTACTTGAGTAAAAGTATTAATATACTAAAGTAGTAGGCTACTTCAATCTATTATTTTTACACCATTGCCTATGCCTTCTTTAATCCAACAATCAAATCAACAAATAGTGATGACATAGGCTAGACTGTTAATGCACCTGTAACTGGTAATTACAGGTGAACAGTATATGGATCTCTCTATGGAAGTAGTGCACATTGGGGGTTGAAAAAAATATGTAATTTGTGTCCTATTTTTTCCCCAAAACTTTCACTTACCCGAAAATGAGAAGACAGTTGTTAACACAAAGAAATGCCACAACTTGTCAGTCTCTTAGTTAAACAATAGGGAGGAAGCAGGAAAATGTGTTTTAATGGCCTGCTACTTCGGACATGTAGGCCTAACTGTTACAGTGTGAGATTATCCTCCATGAGAGGCTTGTACTCTCATGAAGATTTTAACATGCAGCTCATGTCTGACAGGGCGTATACACTGGACACAGCATCCCGAGGTGAAACAACAGCTTCCTATTCATTTTCAATGGAAGGAAAACAGTGAGAAGAGAAGTGGGCGTGGACTGGTGGGTAATATCTTCTCTCTCAAGGCCATCAGACTGTTAAACAGCCATCAAAGAGGCTGCTGCCTACATACTGACTTGAAATCATTGGCCACTTTAATAAATCGATTACTAGTCACTTTAATAATGCCACTTTAATAATGTTTACATATCTTGCATTACTCATCCCAAATGTATATACTGTATTTTATACCATCTATTGCTTCTTGCCAATTCCGCTCGGTCATTGCTCATCCATATATTTATATGTATATATTATTTTTCCATTCCTTTACTTAGATTTGTGTGTATTAGGTAGTTGTTGTGGAATTGTTAGATTACTTGTTAGATATTACTGCACTGTCGGAACTAGAAGCACAAACATTTCACTACACTCGCAATAACATCTGCTAACCATGTGTATGTGACCAATAAAATTGGATTTGATTTGAATGGCTGACAATGGCTGTTGATGTGTAATACAACATAGCATGCTTGCTAGCTTGTTAGCACCAACATCAGGGCGAAGTTAGTGTGGCTAGGTGATTTACCACTATAATAGTATCTCGGCCAGTCAGAGCAATAGGGTAAAGTTGCTCAAGCTCTGCTCGCACTGACCAAAAGTTATGCCTCCAGTGTAGCAGGTAAAAAAATAGACTTATTTTGCAGCCCTACTTGAATTTTTATCAGTTTGGTTGTTTTCAGTTTTAAAATGTCCCTGCTTATTGGGACAACCACAGAGCAGGCTACACTTGCCCACCTTCCATAAATGCCATAAATTGTCCGCCATTCACTTAAACAATAGGGATGAACCAGAAAGATCAGGTTACGGCTACGCCTGCTGGAATTCCTCACTGTTTTTTTCTACAATCACCTGCGGCAACTTTAGAGCCTCACTTGACCCAGGCAATGGGTTAACCCTTAAAGTCGCTGGTACAACTACACTATATATACAAAGTATATGGACACCCCTTCAAATTTGTGGATTGGGCTATTTCAGCCACACTGAAATAGAGTGTGGCTGAACAGGTGTATAAAATCGAGCACACAGCCATGCAATCTCCATAGACAAACATTGATAGTGGAATGGCCTTACTGAAGAGCCTTCTTTAATCCAAAATATATCAAATCAATAAATAGTGATGACATAGGCTAGACTGTGTTATACAACTGTTATACACCAGAGGTCTGTCTGTAATAAAGCGCTGCTCTGCTTTCTTGACATCACTATCAATAAAAGTCCTAAAGGCCCTAGTTTTGTCACCCCTGGACTACTGCCCAGTCATATGGTCAAGTGCCACAAAGAGGGACATTGGCAACTTACAACTGGCCCGGAACAGAGCAACACAGCTGGCCCTTAAAACTTCATGGAGAGGTAGCATGAATAGCATGGCTAAAGTGGAGGAGAGATTGACTTCATCACTGCTTGTGTTTGTGAGAGGTATTGACGTGTTAAATATACCGAGCTGTCTGTTTAAATGACTAGCACACAGCTCAGACATCCATGCATACCCCACAAAACATGCCACCAGAGGCCTCTTCACAGTCCACAAAGCTAGAACAGACTATGGGAAATGCACAGTACTACATAGAGCCATGGCTACATGGAACTCTATTTCACATCAAGTAACTCAAGCGAGCAGTAAAATCAGATTAAAAAGCAGATAAAACAACACCTCACGGCACAACCCGGACTGTTAGGACACACACGCACACATTGTAAATTGTAGTAATGTAGTATTGTACATTTTATATTGTAAATGTGTAATATTAGAGTAATGATGCAATAATGTCTTGTATGATATATTGTTTTATTTATGATGTAGGCTGTTGTTTTGCTGTGATGTAATTGTTTTATTTATGATGTAGGTTGTTTTGTTGTGATGTGAATGTTTTATTCCTGTTTGGAACCTAGTAAGAGGAGCTGCTAAGTACTAAAAATACTAAATACTTTTGCAAGAGTGAAACACCTATTAATTTAAAATCAAATCAAATGTTATTCGTCTCTGTCAGAGTCCTTTAAGTTTTGGGTTTGGAGTCAGGCGCAGAGAGCAGAGGGTTCGAATAAATGTATATTTTATTACCGGAAAAAAACGGTCACGCCAAAAACACAAGGCGCATCAACTGACTGGCCCATACACAGGACCCAAAATGTCCGGAAAAATAAAATACAATCAAACATCCACAAACTAACAGAATAACAATCCTGCACAAACCTAGGCGGACCTAACAGGCTTAAATAGAAAAAAATCAAGAAACACAATAAGGAACAGGTGCAACTAATAAGACCAAACGAACAGAAAAGGAAAAAGGGATCGGTGGCGGCTAGTAGACCGGCGACGACGACCACCGAGCGCCGCCCGAACAGGCAGGGAAGCCACCTTTGGTGGGAGTCATGACAGTCACATGCTCTGAATACAACGGGTGTCAGGCTGTGGGTAACTGGTGCATGGAATCAGGCACAGGAGAACAGAGATGAGTGTACAAGGTTATTTATTCCACAAACTAACCAGTTTAAAACAAATGCTAAAGGTGTGTGAAATAACCGGTCACTCGTAAATAACAGGCGTAATAACGAACCAAACAATACCAGCCAACACGTAACCACTTGAACCTTATATAAAACACGCACACAATCATGGGGGAAACAGAGGGTTAAATAATGAACATGCAGCTGGGGAATAGAAACCAGGTGTGTAGAAAACAAAGACAAAACAAATGGAAAATGAAAAGTGGATCAGCGATGGCTAGAAAGCCGGTGACGTCGACCACCGAACGCCGCCCGAACAAGGAGAGGGACCGACTTCGGCAGAAGTCATGACAACGGGTGTTGACTTTACCATGAATTGCTTGCTCACGACCCTTTCCCAACAATGAGTGAAAAAAATATGATTAAAATACACAAGAATGAAGCTATATACAGGGGTACTAGTACCAGATCAATGTGCAGAGGTACGAGGTATTTATGTACATACATGAAGACAGGGTAATGTGACTAGGCATCAGGATAGATAATAATAAGGTATTTGAGGTAGATATGTACATAAAGGCAGGGTAATGTGACTAGGCTTCAGGACAGATAATAATACGAGTAAAATTAAGAACGGAGTAGGAGCAGCAAATGTGTGTGTGTGTGTGCGTATGTAGCGCATGTGAATGTGTGTGGGTTTTGTGTGAGTGTCAGTTCAGTGTGTATAAAGTGTGTATAAAGTCTTGTCAGTTTCATGTGATAGGGAAGATATACAAAACGTTGCAGAGAGCATATCCAACTGACAATCTCTTAGAAACAAATATTGTAACCACGACTTAAAAATAACAGATGTTGGCACAAGATGGATGGAAAGTTGGAGCTTAACTAACAAAATTACAGTTAAGTGAAATGTCCGCGTAACCCAGTATAAACTAATGTATAGAATTTATTATGCAAGAGACTAATTCTACAGCACAACAGTGTAAAACTAATAATGTCACGTTCTGACCTTTATTTCCTTTGTTTTGTCATTATTTAGTATGGTCAGGGCGTGAGTTGGGTGGGCAGTCTATGTTTGTTTTTCTATGTTTTGGGGTATTTCTATGTTTCGGCCTAGTATGGTTCTCAATCAGAGGCAGGTGTCATTAGTTGTCTCTGATTGAGAATCATACTTAGGTAGCCTGGGTTTCACTGTGTGTTTGTGGGTGATTGTTCCTGTCTCTGTGTTTGCACCAGATAGGACTGTTTAGGTTTTCACTGTTCTTGTTTTGTTTAGTCTGTTCATGTATAGTCGTCTTTATTAAAAACATGAATAACCACCACTCTGCATTTTGGTCCGCCTCTCCTTCACCACAGGAAAACCCTTACAGAATCACCCACCACAACAGGACCAAGCGGTGTGGTAACGGGCAACGGCAAAAGCAGCAGCAGGAGAAGGAACAGAGGCAGCAGCAGCAGGAACAGCAACAGCGAGGTCAGGATTTCGGGACATGGGAGCAGAATCTGGACTACACAACTTTGGAGGAGATAGACAGGTGGGTGGTCGACCCAGGGAGAGTGCCGGAGCCCGCCTGGGATTCGATGGAACAGTGTGCGGAAGGTTACAGGAGAATGAGGTTGGCGAAGCAAGCACGGCGGCACGGACGGAAGCCCGAGAGTCAGCCCCAAAAATGTATTGGGGGGGCGCCGCACAGGGGGAGTGTGGCAGAGTCAGGAGTCAGACCTGAGCCAACTCCCCCCGTTTATCGTGAGGAGCCAAGGAGGAGCTCAGAACCAGAGCTGGTGTTGGAGGTGAGCGAAGCAGAGACTGTGAAGGAGTTAATGGGGAAATTGGAGGATAGAGATATGAGGGAGTTGCTGGTTTGGTGCATGAGGCACGACATTCGCCCGACGGAGCGTGTCAGGGATTTAATGGCACCGGGGTCAGCTCTCCATACTCATCCTGAGGTGCGTGCTAGGGGTCTGGTGAAGACTGTGCCAGCCTCACGCACCAGGCCTCCTGTGCATCTCCCTAGCCTTGCACGTCCTGTGCCATCTCAGCACTACAGTGCTCCTAGCAGGGCTAACCGTGGCGAGCGTAGTGCTGGTCAGGCACTGTGTTATGCGGTGGTTCGCACGGGGTCCCCAGTACGCGTGCTTAGCCCGGTGCGCTGCTTCCCACATCTGCCGGGCTAGGGTGAAGATCCAGCCAGGGCGGTTAGTGCCAGCCCTGCTCTCAATATCTCCAGTACGCCTTCACGGTCCGGTCCATCCAGTGCCACCTCCACACACCAGCCCTCCGGTGGCAGCTCCCCGCACCAGGCTTCCTGTGCGTGTCCTCGGCCCAGTACCACCAGTGCCAGCACCACGCATCAGGCCTACAGTGCCTTCCTCCTCTCCAGCGCAGCCGGAGTCTCCCGCTTGTTCGGCGCTGCCAGAGCTCCCGCCCCTCAGCCCAGAGGCGCCAGAGCTCCTTAGTCCAGCGCTGCCAGAGCCTACCTCTCCAGCATTGCCGGAGCTTCCCGTCTGCCCAGCGCCGCCTGAGCCACCCGTCTGCCCAGCGCCGCCTGAGCCACCCGTCTGCCCAGCGCCGCCTGAGCCACCCGTCTGCCCAGCGCCGCCTGAGCCACCCGTCTGCCCAGCACCTTTGGCAGCAATTACAGCCTCAAGTCTTCTTGGGTATGACACTACAAGCTTGGTACACTGGTATTTGGGGAGTTTCTTCCATTCAACTCTGCAGATCCTCTCACAGGGGTGGGGAGCGTTGATGCACAGATTTTTTCAGGTCACTCCAGAGATGTTCAATCGGGTTGAAGTCTGGGCTCTGGCTGGGCCACTCAAGGACATTCAGAGACTTGTCCCAAAGCCATTTCTGTGTTGTCTTGGCTGTGTGCTTAGGGTCTGGAGCATCTCTCTGTACTTTGCTCCGTTCATCTTTCCCTCGATCCTGACTAGTCTCCCAGTCCCTTCCTGGTGAAAAACCTGACATGATGCTGCCACCACCATGCTTCACCGTAGGGATGGTGCCAGGTTTCCTCCAGATGTGACGCTTGGCGTTCAGGCCAAAGGTTTTAATCTTGGTTTCATCAGACCAGAGAATATTATTTATCATGGTTTGACAGTCTTTTGGTGCCTTTTGGCAAACTCCAAGCAGGCTATCATGTGCCTTTTCCTGAGGAGTTGTCACGCCCTGACCTTAGAGAGCTTTTTATGTCTCTATTTTGGTTTGGTCAGGGTGTGATTTGGGTGGGCATTCTATGTTCTAGGTTTTTGTGCTTCTATGTTTTGGCCGGGTATGGTTCTCAATCAGGGACAGCTGTCTATCGTTGTCTCTGATTGGGAATCATACTTAGGCAGCCTTTTTTCCCTGTTGTATTTTTAGGTAGTTGGCTTTGTTAGAGGCACTATAGCCGAAGTTAAGCTTCACGTCATTTCCTTTCTTTGTTGGCTACATTTCTTTAAATAAAAGGAATATGTACCCTCACCGCGCTGCTCTTTGGTCTCATTCTGACGAAGGCTGTGACAGGAGTAGCTTCCATCTGGCCACTCTACCGTAAAGGCCTGATTGGTGGAGTGCTGAAGAGATGGTTGTCTTTCTGGAAGGTTCTCCCATCTAGAGGAACTCTGGAGCTCTGCCACAGTGACCATCCGGTTCTTGATCACCTCCCTGACCAAAGCCCTCCTCCCCCGATTGCTCAGTTTGGCCAGGTGGCCAGCTCTAGGAATAGTCTTGATGGTTGCAAACTTCTTCTATTCAAGAAGGATGGAGGCCACTGTGTTCTTGGGACACTTCAATGATGCAGACATGTTTTGGTACCCTTCCCCAGATCTGTGCCTCGACACAATCCTGTCTCGGACTTCTACGGCCAATTCCTTTGACCTCATTGCTTGGTTTTTGTTAGGACATGCACTGTCAGACCTTGTGGGAACTGTGGGGCCTTATATAGACAGGTGTGTGCCTTTCTAAATCATGTCCAATCAATTGGACATACCTCAGGTGGACTCCAATCAAGTTCTGGAAATACCTCAGGGATGATCAATGGAAACAGGATGCACCTGAGCTCAAAGTCTTATAGCAAAGGGTCTGAATACTTATGTAAATAAGGTATTTCTGTTTTTTATTTTTTATAAATGTGCATAAATATGCAAAAAAATGTTTTTTCTTTGTCATTATGGGTGTAACGATTCTCTTCTTGTGAAGTAGAGGCGGACCAAAGCGCAGCGTGGTGGTTGTTCATTGTATTTTATTTACGACACTATACATGAACAAACTAACGAAAAAACAAGAAACGTGAGAACTCAAAACCTAATACAGCCTATCTGGTGAACACTACACAAAGACAGGAACAATCACCCACAAACACACAGTGAAACCCAGGCTACCTAAGTATGATTCTCAATCAGAGACAACTAATGACACCTGCCTCTGATTGAGAACCATACTAGGCCGAAACATAGAAATACCCCAAAACATAGAAAAACAAACATAGACTGCCCACCCAACTCACGCCCTGACCATACTAAATAAATACAAAACAAAGGAAATAGAGGTCAGAACGTGACAATGGGGTATTGTGTGTAGATGAGGATTTTTGTTAATTTAATCCATTTTAGGCTGTACCGTAACAAAATGTGGAAAAAGTCAAGGGGTCTGAATACTTTCCGAATGCACTGTATCTCTTTTCTCAAATGACATAACATTCCCATTTTTATTCCTAAGCATTAATTAAGCTGCACAAACAGACATCAATGTAGCACACATTACATGTGTATCACATTCACATGAGTTATTACAATCTATGATTCTGTATTAATATCAGTGGTGTAGTGGTAAAAAAGGTGGGTCATGGATAAGACAAACAACCACAGACATAAACATATTACATTTTGTTATGTATTGTTTGTCTTTTGATTGTGTTTTAATGTAGGCCTATTGACACGTTCTGACCTTAGTACTGTTATGTTTTTGTTTTAGTATGGTCAGGGTGTGATTTGGGTGGGTTGTCTATGTTCCTTTTTCTATGTTTTGGGATTTCTGTGTTTGGCCTGGTATGGTTCTCAATCAGAGGCAGCTGTCAATTGTTGTCCCTGATTGAGAACCATACTTAGGTAGGCTGGTTTCACTTTTGAGTTGTGGGTGATTGTTTCCTGTGTCTGTGTTTGTACCATACGGGACTGTTTCGATTTTCGTTTGTTCATTCATGTTGTTATTTTGTATTTTTGTAGTGTTCAGTTTTTATATTAAAATGGACACTTACCACGCTGCACATTGGTCCGACATCTCTTACTCCTCGCCAGAAGAAGAGGACAATTGTTACACCTATAGGGAAGATAGGCCATGTCCAGATGTTCACATTGAAACATACAGTGTAAAAAAATAAAATGAATCCTAACTTGTTTTAAAGATTATTACAGATTGTCTCTGGGGATCCCACGTGGGGCCCCAACGCCTAGTTTGGGACCACTGTACTAAACTCTCTCTCTGTTTGCTTCCTCCCTCTCTCTCTCTCTATCGCTCCTTGTCTCCTGCTCCCTCCTGCATACATTGCAGCCTGCCTCCACCTGACCGCTCATCGCACCACATCACTGTCTGTCCTACTCACTGTAATGCAAAGTTATTGTGAGAATTTAGTAGCCAATAGTTTCTCCTGCTGAGGAATGCTCTGTTTTAATGTTAGCTTCTTACTTCATCCCTCTAGTTGGCTAAGTAATAACCAGAGCCCAACGTTACTGTAATAGAGCTAGCCACCTGACTGACTGACATATCTATAAGCGACTATTTACCAGTTGTGCACTCATTCCCCGAGAGCCATTTTTACAGTGGTGTAAAGTACTTAAGTAAAAAATACTTTAAAATACTACTTAAGTCGGTTTTTGGGGTATATGTACTTCACTTTACTATTGATATTTTGGACATCTTTTACTTCACTACATTCCTAAAGAAAATACTGTACTTTTTACTCCATACATTTATCCTGATACAAAAAACTACTTGTTACATTTTGAATGCTGAGCAGGACATGAACATGGTCCAATTCACGCACTTATGAAGAGAACATCCCTGGTCATCTCTACCGCGTCTGATCTGGTGGACTCACTAAACACAGACACTTTGTTGTAAGTTATGTCTGAGTGTTGGGGTGTGCCCCTGGCTATCCATAAGGTAATACAATTATGCCATCAGGTTTGCTTAATATAAGGAATTTGAAGTTCTTTATACTTTTACTTTGATTACTAAGTATATATTAGCAATTACATTTACTTTTAACACTTAAGTATATTTAAAACCTTACACTTTGAGTTTTACTCAAGTAGTATTTTACTGGGTGACTTTCACTTTTACTTGAGTCATTTTCTATTAAGGCATCTTTACTTTTACTCAAGTATGACAATTGAGTAGTTTTTCCACCACTGCGTTTTTGTTTGTTTGGGGATGTCTGTAGACATGGCAGGAGAAGGGTTTTAAAATGGCCTTTTGTCCAGCACCTTGCAAACACACTGTCAGCAGCCAAGCAGCGTTTCTAGTTTTGCCTACTTCTCTAGTGAGTTTTGATCAACACTGGAAGCAATATTTAGATGTTGACCCACCATTTATTCTCTTCATTGTGTACAAAATATACATTTGCGTTATTCATTTATTTGTCAAAAAAAAAACTTCCCTGCAGCCAGTCACGCACCCCTTACAAAATTAAGATGGATGATAGCCACCCAAGCAACCTCTTGCAAAACTGATTGTGAAATCTGTGTTTTTTTTGCTTTGACACATCAAACCACATTTTCCTTTTTCTCAAACATGTCTGAAAGCATCCGTCTCTATTTCAAAAAGTTCACATATTTAAAAATAAATGCACAACAACGATATAAAAAGAGAACTAGCTGAACTTTAAGCCATATAAGGTGCTTTGGTTGTCTCAGCTACACAAAAATAAAATGGTATCTTATTGCTTCACCAATGATCTTGACTATATCTCTGGGACTTTATTATTTTGGTTGTAGGTTAACATCTGATTTCCTGTGATAACCACTTAACATGTCTTAGTAGAGAGTGAAATATATTTATAGTCATGTGTGCCAGATCAAACCTCTTGATACTGGGCCCAATATGAGATCACTCTGCAGGAAAAGGCTGTGAGATGGCAGTAGGTCATACAGTACAGTGGCTCTAGGAGAACGTGCCTGTCTTGATAGTGGCATACTCTGTTTTTCCACCGCTCTCCAGACTCACTGCTGTGTTCCTTTTTCCTTTCATGTAGACGATGGTGGAGTATGTCACTGAGGGATCCTCCTGTAGAGAGGGACAGTAAGAGACACAGGCACTGCTGCTGACATCTAGGGATGCACAGATTTACACTCATTTACACTATAGATAATGTTTATACTAACAAACACACACTCTCTCTCTCTCACGCTCACTCTCTCTCTCTCTCTCTCACTCACACACACACACACACACACACACACACACACACACACACACACACACACACACACACACACACACACACACACACACACACACACACACACACACACACACACACACACACACAGTACTTCTCTTACTGGAGCACTGAGGGGTGTTGGTGTCTCCTCTTGGTTGTTGTTTCTGGGTTCTTGAGCTGTATCATACATTACAGAGGGATCATCCTAGAGAGGAGAGATACAATGAGACACCACAGGCGGCTGGTGGCACCTTAATTGGGGAGGATGGGTTCATAGTAATGGCTGGAATGGAATCAATGAAATGGTATCGAACCCGTTTTCTATGTGTTTGATACCATTCCATTCACTTCATTCAAGCTGTTATTATGAGCCGTCTTCCTCTCAGCAGCCTCCTGTTTGAGACAAAACAGTGACTTCCACAGCACAGAAATTGCACAATGATCGAGACGTTATCTTTCTTGAGACCCTAATTTAGCCACTGAATTTGACATGACTTGATCCAGTAACAGTCTTTAAGACACATACAAACACACTGTCTCTTACTGGTGCACTGAGCGGTATTGTTGTCTTGTCGCTTAAACCAGTGTTTCTGTCTGCAATCGTGGAACACATTGCAGAGGAATCATCCCAGGAGATAGAAAATAAGACACACCTACAGTAACCTTGTCCCATTAACTGTATAATACCACAATGATAAGTGGGATGTGAAAAGTGGCAGTAATAAAGCCTCTCTTGAAAAAGACGAACCTTGACCCAGAAAATATAAAGAACTATCGGCCTATATCGAATCTCCCATTCCTCTCAAACGATTTTGAAAAGGCTGTTGCGCTGTTACTGCGTTTCAGACATAAGTAAGTGGTTAGCTGAAAATGTTGTACTTTTAAACTCGGACAAAACAGAGATGCTTGTTCTAGGTCCCAAGAAACAAAGAGATCTTCTGATGAATCTGACCATTAATCTTGATGGTTGTACAGTCGTCTCAATTAAAACTGTGAAGGACCTCGGCGTTACTCTGGACCCTGATCTCGCTTTTGAAGAATATATCAAGACTGTTTCAAGGACAGATCTACGTAACATTGCAAAAATCTGAAACTTGATGCAGAAAAATTAATCCATGCTTTTGTCACTTCTAGGTTAGACTACTAACTAGAACCAAAAAATGTGATCATATTACTCCAGTGCTAGCCTCTCTACACTGGCTTCCTGTTAAGGCAAGGGCTGATTTCAAGGTTTTACTGCTAACCTACAAAGCATTACATGGGCTAGCTCCTACCTATCTTTCCGATTTGGTCCTGCCGTACATACCTACACATATGCTATGGTCACAAGACGCTGTGTACCTAAAATTTTTAAGCAAACAGCTAGAGGTAGGGCTTTCTCCTATAGAGCCCCATTTTTATGGAATGATCTGCCTACCCATGTGAGAGACGCAGACTCGGTCTCAACCTTTAAGTCTTTATTGAAGACTCATCTCTTCAGTAGGTTATATGATTGAGTGTAGTCTGGCCCAGGAGTGTGAAGGTGAACGGAAAGGCACTGGAGCAGTGAACCGCCCTTGCTGTCTCTGCCTGGCCGGTTCCCCTCTTTCCACTGGCATTCTCTGCCTCTAACCCTATTACAGGGGCTGAGCCACTGGCATACTGCTCTTTCATGCCGTCCCTAGGAGGGGTGCGTCACTTGAGTGGATTGAGTCACTGACATGATCTTCCTGTCCGGGTTGGCGCCCCACCTTGGGTTGTGTCGTGGTGGAGATCTTTGTGGGCTATACTTGGCCTTGTCTCAGGATGGTAAGTTGGTGGTTGAAGATATCCCTCTAGTGGTGTGGGGGCTGTGCTTTGGAAAAGTGGGTGGGATTATATCCTGCCTGTTTGGCCCTGTCCGGGGTTATCGTCATGGGGCCACAGTGTCTCCCGACCACTCCTGTCTCAGCCTCCAGTATTTATGCTGCATTAGTTTATGTGTCGGGGGGCTAGGGTCAGTCTGTTATATCTGGAGTATTTCTCCTGTCTTATCTGGTGTCCTGTGTGAATTTAAGTATGCTCTCTCTAACTCTCTCTTTCTTTCTTTCTTTCTTTCTTACTTTCTTTCTTTCTTTTTCTCTCTCGGAGGACCTGAGCCCTAGGACCATGCCTCAGGACTACCTAGCGTGATGACTCCTTGCTGTCCCCAGTCTATCTGGCCGTGCTGCTGCTCCAGTTTCAACTGTTCTGCCTGCGGCTATGGAACCCTGACCTGTTCACCGGACGTGCTACCTGTCCCAGACCTGCTGTTTTCAACTCTCTAGAGACAGCAGGAGCGGTAGAGATACTCTGAATGATCCTCTATGAAAAGCCAACTGACATTTATTCCTGAGGTGCTGACCTGTTGCACCCTGGACATCCACAGTATTATTATTTGACCATGCTGGTCATTTATGAACATTTGAACATCTTGGCCATGTTCTGTTATAATCTCCACCTGGTACAGCCTTAAGAGGACTGGCCACCCCTCATAGCCTGGTTCCTCTCTAGGTTTCTTCCTAGGTTCTGGCCTTTCTAGGGAGTTTTTCCTGGCCACCGTGCTTCTACACCTGCATTCCTTGCTGTTTGTGGTTTTAGGCTGGGTTTCTGTACAGCATTTTGTGACATCAGCTGATGTAAGAAGGGCTTTATAAATACATTTGATTGATTGATTGATTGTTCTATCTACAGTGCCTTGCGAAAGTATTCGGCCCCCTTGAACTTTGCGACCCCTTAAGTTAATACTTTGTAGCGCCACCTTTTGCTGCGATTACAGCTGTAAGTCGCTTGGGGTATGCCTCTATCAGTTTTGCACATCGAGAGACTGAAATTTTTCCCCATTCCTCCTTGCAAAACAGCTCGAGCTCAGTGAGGTTGGATGGAGAGCATTTGTGAACAGCAGTTTTCAGTTCTTTCCACAGATTCTCGATTGGATTCAAGTCTGGACTTTGACTTGGCCATTCTAACACCTGGATATGTTTATTTTTGAACCATTCCATTGTAGATTTTGCTTTATGTTTTGGATCATTGTCTTGTTGGAAGACAAATCTCCGTCCCAGTCTCAGGTCTTTTGCAGACTCCATCAGGTTTTCTTCCAGAATGGTCCTGTATTTGGCTCCATCCATCTTCCCATCAATTTTAACCATCTTCCCTGTCCCTGCTGAAGAAAAAGCAGGCCCAAACCATGATGCTGCCACCACCATGTTTGACAGTGGGGATGGTGTGTTCAGGGTGATGAGCTGTGTTGCTTTTACGCCAAACATAACGTTTTGCATTGTTGCCAAAAAGTTCAATTTTGGTTTCATCTGACCAGAGCACCTTCTTCCACATGTTTGGTGTGTCTCCCAGGTGGCTTGTGGCAAACTTTAAACAACACTTTTTATGGATATCTTTAAGAAATGGCTTTCTTCTTGCCACTCTTCCATAAAGGCCAGATTTGTGCAATATACGACTGATTGTTGTCCTATGGACAGAGTCTCCCACCTCAGCTGTAGATCTCTGCAGTTCATCCAGAGTGATCATGGGCCTCTTGGCTGCATCTCTGATCAGTCTTCTCCTTGTATGAGCTGAAAGTTTAGAGGGACGGCCAGGTCTTGGTAGATTTGCAGTGGTCTGATACTCCTTCCATTTCAATATTATCGCTTGCACAGTGCTCCTTGGGATGTTTAAAGCTTGGGAAATCTTTTTGTATCCAAATCCGGCTTTATACTTCTTCACAACAGTATCTCGGACCTGCCTGGTGTGTTCCTTGTTCTTCATGATGCTCTCTGCACTTTTAACGGACCTCTGAGACTATCACAGTGCAGGTGCATTTATACGGAGACTTGATTACACACAGGTGGATTGTATTTATCATCATTAGTAATTTAGGTCAACATTGGATCATTCATAGATCCTCACTGAACTTCTGGAGAGAGTTTGCTGCACTGAAAGTAAAGGGGCTGAATAATTTTGCACGCCCAATTTTTCAGTTTTTGATTTGTTAAAAAAGTTTGAAATATCCAATAAATGTCGTTCCACTTCATGATTGTGTCCCACTTGTTGTTGATTCTTCACAAAAAAATACAGTTTTATATCTTTATGTTTGAAGCCTGAAATGTGGCAAAAGGTCGCAAAGTTCAAGGGGGCCGAATACTTTCGCAAGGCACTGTATCTTCCTTTCCCATCACTCTCAATGTAATAGAGCTTCTAAATGATTTATTTACCTTTTTCTCTCCTTCTGTTTTGCTCCCACTACTTTTCTCTCCTGTGTTTTTCTTTCCTGGGGGTTAAAAACAGAGTTTAATACACAAAACAAATCATTTCCACATTCCACTGAAGTCATCGCTTTTCTGAGTGGTTGCAATGAATACATACTGTACCTTTGTTTCTCTTGTATATGTACCAAGCCACACCAGAGATGATCAGTATGACTGGTAGAACAGCCAGTAAGGTGTATTGGATTGTATTGTATTGTTGAGGGGAAGCAGATGGATCTTCTTCTGAAGTCCCCACTGTGTCTGCCCCTAAAGGACATGACAGTGTTCTGTCAATCTACAGTGTAACAGATAGTTTGGCTGTGTGCAAAAGATAACAGTATGCTGTTACAATATCTACAGTATGCTGTTACAATATCTACAGTATGATGTTACAATGTTTACAGTATGCTGTTACAATTTCTACAGTATGATGTTACAATATCTACAGTATGCTGTTACAATATTTACAGTATGCTGTTACAATATCTACAGTATGCTGTTACAGTAGCTAAAGTATGCTGTTACAATATTTACAGTATGCTGTTACAATATTTACAGTATGCTGTTACAATATCTACAGTATGCTGTTACAATATCGACAGTATGCTGTTACAATATTTACAGTATGCTGTTACAATATCTACAGTATGATGTTACACTATCACAGTATGCTGTTACAACATTTACAGTATGCTGTTACAATATCTACAGTATGCTGTTACAATATCACAGTATGCTGTTACAATATCTACCGTATGCTGTTACAATATTTACAGTATGCTGTTACAATATCTACAGTATTCTGTTACAATAGCTACAGTATGATGTTAAAAAATCACAGTATGCTGTTACAATATCTACAGTATGCTGTTACAATATCTACAGTATGCTGTTACAATATCTACAGTATGCTGTTACACTATCACAGTATGCTGTTACAATATCTACAGTATGCTGTTACAATATCTACAGTATGATGTTACAGTGTTTACAGTATGCTGTTACAATATTTACAGTATGCTGTTACAATATCTACAGTATGCTGTTACAGTAGCTAAAGTATGCTGTTACAATATTTACAGTATGCTGTTACAATATTTACAGTATGCTGTTACAATATCTACAGTATGCTGTTACAAAATCTACCGTATGATGTTACAATATTTACAATATGCTGTTACAATATCTACGGTATGCTGTTACAATATCACAGTATGCTGTTACAATATTTACAGTATGCTGTTACAATATCACAGTATGCTGTTACAATATCACAGTATGCTGTTACAATATCTACGGTATGCTGTTACAATATCACAGTATGCTGTTACAATATCTACAGTATGCTGTTACAATATCGACAGTATGCTGTTACAATATTTACAGTATGATGTTACACTATCACAGTATGCTGTTACAACATTTACAGTATGCTGTTACAATATCTACAGTATGCTGTTATAATATCACAGTATGCTGTTACAATATCTACCGTATGCTGTTACAATATTTACAGTATGATGTTACAATATCTACAGTATGCTGTTACAATATCTACAGTATGCTGTTACAATATTTACAGTATGCTGTTACAATATTTACAGTATGATGTTACAATATCACAGTATGCTGTTACAATATCTACCGTATGCTGTTACAGTATCTACGGTATGCTGTTACAATATCTACAGTATGATGTTACATTATCTACAGTATGCTGTTACAATATCTACAGTATGCTGTTACAATATTTACAGTATGCTGTTACAATATTTACAGTATGATGTTACAATATCTACAGTATGCTGTTACAATATTTACAGTATGCTGTTACAATATCTACAGTATGCTGTTACAATATCACAGTATGTTGTTACAATATTTACAGTATGCTGTTACAATATCTAACGTATGATGTTACAATATTTACAGTATGCTGTTACAATATCTACAGTATGCTGTTACAATATCGACAGTATGCTGTTACAATATTGACAGTATGCTGTTACAATATCTACAGTATGATGTTACACTATCACAGTATGCTGTTACAACATTTACAGTATGCTGTTACAATATCTACAGTATGCTGTTACAATATCACAGTATGCTGTTACAATATCTACCGTATGCTGTTACAATATTTACAGTATGCTGTTACAATATCTACAGTATTCTGTTACAATATCTACAGTATGATGTTACAAAATCACAGTATGCTGTTACAATATCTACAGTATGATGTTACAATATCTACAGTATGCTGTTACACTATCACAGTATGGTGTTACAATATCTACAGTATGCTGTTACAATATCTACAGTATGATGTTACAATGTTTACAGTATGCTGTTACAATTTCTACAGTATGATGTTACAATATCTACAGTATGCTGTTACAATATTTACAGTATGCTGTTACAATATCTACAGTATGCTGGTACAGTAGCTAAAGTATGCTGTTACAATATTTACAGTATGCTGTTACAATATTTACAGTATGCTGTTACAATATCTACAGTATGCTGTTACAATATCGACAGTATGCTGTTACAATATCTACAGTATGATGTTACACTATCACAGTATGCTGTTACAACATTTACAGTATGCTGTTACAATATCTACAGTATGCTGTTACAATATCACAGTATGCTGTTACAATATCTACCGTATGCTGTTACAATATTTACAGTATGCTGTTACAATATCTACAGTATTCTGTTACAATAGCTACAGTATGATGTTACAAAATCACAGTATGCTGTTACAATATCTACAGTATGCTGTTACAATATCTACAGTATGCTGTTACAATATCTACAGTATGCTGTTACACTATCACAGTATGCTGTTACAATATCTACAGTATGCTGTTACAATATCTACAGTATGATGTTACAGTGTTTACAGTATGCTGTTACAATATTTACAGTATGCTGTTACAATATCTACAGTATGCTGTTACAGTAGCTAAAGTATGCTGTTACAATATTTACAGTATGCTGTTACAATATTTACAGTATGCTGTTACAATATCTACAGTATGCTGTTACAATATCTACCGTATGATGTTACAATATTTACAATATGCTGTTACAATATCTACGGTATGCTGTTACAATATCACAGTATGCTGTTACAATATCACAGTGTGCTGTTACAATATCTACAGTATGCTGTTACAATATTTACAGTATGCTGTTACAATATCTACAGTATGCTGTTACAATGTCATAGTATGCTGTTACAATATTTACCGTATGCTGTTACAATATCACAGTATGCTGTTACAATATCACAGTATGCTGTTACAATATCTACGGTATGCTGTTACAATATCACAGTATGCTGTTACAATATCTACGGTATGCTGTTACAATATCACAGTGTGTTGTTACAATATCTACAGATGATTTCCAAAGTGAGTAGATAATATCAATAATTATGTTCAAAAAGATTGAAGTGATTAATTAGAATTGTCTGTCTTACTTTGAATATCAATTTTGACGTCTGTCATTTGAGTCCCACTGATTCCACACCTGTACCACCCCTGATCGTCCTCGGTGACGTGTGAGAGGAGGACAGAGAGGTTCCCAGGAGAGGTGTTATTAAATATCTCCACTCTGCCTCTGTAGAGATCACTCCGGGTTAGTATTATCTCAGTTGTCTGTTGACCTCTGAGTTTAGTCCATGTGAAGCTGGGAGGTTTAGCCTGAGTTTTACTACAGGAGCAGGGCAGGAGAACAGACTGGCCTGGGGATGCATTGACCACCCTTGATCGAGGTTCTGACAGAGTGCAGCCTGTTGAAACACAAAGCAATGTGTTATTGGATACTTCTTTTTCTGATTACAGAAAATCATAGATCTCTACAACTACTACCATAAACACTTAACAAGCAATTACAACAAACATTACAAACAATACATAACAAACATTATAAAAAATACTACTGCTCCCTGTCTTATACCTTGAAATGGCTGATATATTTTAAGATGGGCCATATCATTAATTGTGTATAGATATTTTTATTTAAGTGTGTTTCCTGTTTTACTTTCTATATACACAGCGATGTAAGCTTGATATTAGCTGCATCTCTTACCTTCAACAGCGAGTTCGACGTCGCTGCATTTTTCACGGCTGAATTTGCACCTGTACCACCCCTGATCGTCCTCGGTGACGTGTGAGAGGAGGACAGAGAGGTTCCCAGGAGAGATGTTATTAAATATCTCCACTCTGCCTCTGTAGAGATCACTCTGGGTTAGTATTATCCCAGATGTATGTTGACCTCTGAGTTTAGTCCATGTGAAGCTGGGAGGTTTAGCCTGGGTTTTACTACAGGAGCAGGGCAGGAGAACAGACTGGCCTGAGTAGACAGTGATCTTACCATAGTTAGTGACTAATTGAGTGCAGCCTGTTGAAACACAAAACAACATAAGCCATAATGTTTTAATGTCATTGCAGGATTACAGAGCTCCATCAACAAAACACCATGAAATATGAGATCTGTATGTAACTGTACCAACAGATTATTTTGTGGCATTTTTCATGTTGCTCGTACTTTAAACAGCAATCCACTTATGTTGACTTTGGAACATCGACAGATCTGAGATTTCATCAGCATTTGAATTGTTTTAAATCGATGCTATAAAACATTGTTATTGAACCATACAACCAGGAAACGCATTTAAATCTGTATTGAAAAAAAATCAACCAGCGACATTTTCTGTGTTTACTGTTTACTGAAGCGTACAGTATGTATTTTTAAGCTGCAAGATATTCTGCTAACTTTCTATTTTCAACACATGCCAGATGTTGTTTGAATACATTTATCTGACACTTTTACTTATGCAGGGTAGGTAGGAGGTTATCTTTGCTATACATATGACATTATCTACAGGTTAGGAGATTGTAGGACTCACCTGCAGTGATATGAAGGAAAGAGCTGATCAGACACACAGAGATCCACATGGTGGCTGTCCACTGATGTTGAGCGATATGATGTAAACCAAGATAGAGACTGTTTGTTCAGTGTTTATTATGCGAAAACATTCAATTTTTTATCAAATCATTTCTGGGTAACAATTAAAGTACAAATCTGGCGTCTGAAGTGGCCACACAGCATTTACAGAGAAGCAGCCTCCACAGAAGTCAGGGTATTCATACCTTCAGCTTCACGGAGCAGAGCTGTTGTGAAGGAAGTTGTGAAGGACCTGAGTTTATGTTTTTACTGGATGTACCCCCCCCACCTACTGTCAACCAATCATGTCAATGTGCAGAGCCCTCTGCAGTGTTACACAATTTGGGAGGCGCATGACGATGCGGTACAGAACTTGATTTGGCCTCTGCAAGCCTCCGGAGGCTCCGCAATTACGTCACACCCTCCATCCTCCGCATCACATTGCTGGATCCAGCAAAAATCATGTTTTTACTGAAATTGTTTTCAATTAAAATGGTCAAAAAGACACAAATAGCTTCTTAGCAAAGAGCAATTTCTCAAGCAAAATTCTTGCTTGAATTTGCAAGGACTGTCTGGGAGTGGTCTGAATTGTGAGGGAAACACTGAAAAATAGGTGTTAAAGGCAGAGAGGTTGGGAACTCTATTTTTCATTGGTCTATTAACTAATTTACTGCCTGGTGACCAGGCAGGCCAAAACGCCAACCCACCAAAACAGACTGACATTTCAGGCAGCCTTTTTAAATAGCTATTACACTAAAAGGGCATTGTCATCATTTTCACAATTCTACAATATTATTCCAACCTCATAGTGTGGAAGTATAAAACACAGGTATATTAAGTTTTTGACTGCACTGGGCCTTTAAGGGACTGAATTTGACACACTTCTCCCCCTGAGTGTTGACTGCTAATGGTATTTCTGAACGTGTGACTGTACTCAGGGAAATCGGCTAGTGTATGAAGGCCGTCCTCCTCACTTCCTGACTCTCAACCCACATCCTGTTCCAGGCCTCTCTAACAGGCCTCTCTGCTTCTCCTTTTCTCTAAATAGTCCTATTACTCTCATTAGAGTCAGCTATTCTCAGACTGAAATGTGTCTATGTAGGAGATGATTATCTGTGTAGTATGCGTAGTATGATGTAATGTAATGACAGTTACTCGTACCCTTAATCAGTCCCTTTCCTGTGTGTGCGTGTGTGCGTGTGTGTGTGCGCGTGTGTGCGTGTGCGTGTGCATGTGCATGTGCGTGTGTGTGTGTGTGTGCGTGTGTGCGTGTGCGTGTGTGTGTGTGTGTGTGTGCATGTGTGCGTGTGTGCGCGCGCGTGTGTGTGTGTGTGTGTGTGTGTGTGTGTGTGTGTGTGTGTGTGTTATTTGGCTGTCCCCATAGCAGAACCCTTTTTGTTTCAGGATAACCCTTTTGGGTTCCCCGTATGAACCCAAAAGAGTTCAACCTGGAAGCAAAAATGGTTCTTCAAAGGGTTCTCCTATTTAGGTTGTAGATATCACCCTTAGGGTTAGAATCAGGGTTAGGTTGTAGATATCACCCTTAGGGTTAGAATCAGGGTTAGGTTTAGGGTTAGGTGTAAGGACTTGGTGTAGAGTCAGGGTTAGGGTTAGGGTTAGGTGTAAGGACTTGGTGTAGAGTCAGGGTTAGGGTTAGGTGTAAGGACTTGGTGTAGAGTCAGGGTTAGGGTTAGGGTTAGGTGTAAGGACTTGGTGTAGAGTCAGGGTTAGGGTTAGGGTTAGGTGTAAGGACTTGGTGTAGAGTCAGGGTTAGGGTTAGGGTTAGGTGTAAGGACTTGGTGTAGAGTCAGGGTTAGGGTTAGGTGTAAGGACTTGGTGTAGAGTCAGGGTTAGGGTTAGGTGTAAGGACTTGGTGTAGAGTCAGGGTTAGGGTTAGGGTTAGGTGTAAGGACTTGGTGTAGAGTCAGGGTTAGGGTTAGGTGTAAGGACTTGGTGTAGAGTCAGGGTTAGGGTTAGGGTTAGGTGTAAGGACTTGGTGTAGAGTCAGGGTCAGGGTTAGGGTTAGGTGTAAGGACTTGGTGTAGAGTCAGGGTCAGGGTTAGGGTTAGGTGTAAGGACTTGGTGTAGAGTCAGGGTTAGGGTTAGGTGTAAGGACTTGGTGTAGAGTCAGGGTTAGGGTTAGGTGTAAGGACTTGGTGTAGAGTCAGGGTTAGGGTTAGGTGTAAGGACTTGGTGTAGAGTCAGGGTTAGGGTTAGGTGTAAGGACTTGGTGTAGAGTCAGCGTCATTGTTAGGGTTAGGTGTAAGGACTTGGTGTAGAGTCAGGGTTAGGGTTAGGTGTAAGGACTTGGTGTAGAGTCAGGGTTAGGGTTAGGTGTAAGGACTTGGTGTAGAGTCAGGGTTAGGGTTAGGGTTAGGTGTAAGGACGGTGTAGAGTCAGGGTTAGGGTTAGGTGTAAGGACTTGGTGTAGAGTCAGGGTTAGGGTTAGGGTTAGGTGTAAGGACTTGGTGTAGAGTCAGGGTCAGGGTTAGGGTTAGGTTTAAGGACTTGGTGTAGAGTCAGGGTTAGGGTTAGGGTTAGGTGTAAGGACTTGGTGTAGAGTCAGGGTTAGGGTTAGGGTTAGGTGTAAGGACTTGGTGTAGAGTCAGGGTTAGGGTTAGGGTTAGGTGTAAGGACTTGGTGTAGAGTCAGGGTTAGGGTTAGGTGTAAGGACTTGGTGTAGAGTCAGGGTTAGGGTTAGGTGTAAGGACTTGGTGTAGAGTCAGGGTTAGGGTTAGGGTTAGGTGTAAGGACTTGGTGTAGAGTCAGGGTTAGGGTTAGGTGTAAGGACTTGGTGTAGAGTCAGGGTTAGGGTTAGGGTTAGGTGTAAGGACTTGGTGTAGAGTCAGGGTCAGGGTTAGGGTTAGGTGTAAGGACTTGGTGTAGAGTCAGGGTCAGGGTTAGGGTTAGGTGTAAGGACTTGGTGTAGAGTCAGGGTTAGGGTTAGGTGTAAGGACTTGGTGTAGAGTCAGGGTTAGGGTTAGGTGTAAGGACTTGGTGTAGAGTCAGGGTTAGGGTTAGGTGTAAGGACTTGGTGTAGAGTCAGGGCTAGGGTTAGGTGTAAGGACTTGGTGTAGAGTCAGGGTTATTGTTAGGGTTAGGTGTAAGGACTTGGTGTAGAGTCAGGGTTAGGGTTAGGTGTAAGGACTTGGTGTAGAGTCAGGGTTAGGGTTAGGTGTAAGGACTTGGTGTAGAGTCAGGGTCAGGGTTAGGGTTAGGTGTAAGGACTTGGTGTAGAGTCAGGGTTAGGGTTAGGTGTAAGGACTTGGTGTAGAGTCAGGGTTAGGGTTAGGGTTAGGTGTAAGGACTTTGTGTAGAGTCAGGGTTAGGGTTAGGTGTAAGGACTTGGTGTAGAGTCGGGGTTAGGGTTAGGTGTAAGGACTTGGTGTAGAGTCAGGGTTAGGGTTAGGGTTAGGTGTAAGGACGGTGTAGAGTCAGGGTTAGGGTTAGGTGTAAGGACTTGGTGTAGAGTCAGGGTTAGGGTTAGGGTTAGGTGTAAGGTCTTGGTGTAGAGTCAGGGTTAGGGTTAGGTGTAAGGACTTGGTGTAGAGTCAGGGTTAGGGTTAGGTGTAAGGACTTGGTGTAGAGTCAGGGTTAGGGTTAGGTGTAAGGACTTGGTGTAGAGTCAGGGTTAGGGAAAATTGGATTTTGAATGGAAATACATTTGAGGTCCCCACTAGAATAGAAAATGAAGTATGTGTGTGTGTGCATTGATTGTGTTTGTCATTCTCACTCCAATATCATTAACATGGCATAAGTCATGGCAAAATGTGTATCTTTAAAAGTGCAACAAAAATCTCTACTCAATGACAAATTGAATTGCCATTGATTTGCTGTAAAACTGAAGAAAAAAACTGCCCCATGGCAAAATTAGTGGAATTGCAATTACATTTGTAATATAACTGCAACGTTTTCTCATGACAAAACGTGTAGAACTGCAAAAAAATTACTTGAAAAGTAAAATGTTTCTCTCCACCGTCAAGAGGGGGGCCACTAAATTGTTTTGCTGACATGTGAGTAGCCAATCGAAGCTCACCAGAGTTTCCAACCCCTGCTGGATTGGCTGACAAAGGCTGCTGATACGTAATCACTACTCAGCATGCTTGTTAGCACCCACATAAGGGCGAAGCTAGCATGGCTAAGCAAGTTACCCCTATATAGTGTATCTCAGCCAGAGCAATAGGATAAAGTGGCTCAGCTCTGCTCGCCCTGACTAAAAGTTACACTTCCAGTATAGCAGGTTAAAAAACCTACATATTTTGCGGACCCCTACTGGAATTATTTTTTCAATTTGGTTGTTTTCAGTTTAAAAAAAA